>NW_028188252.1:0-72527 GCF_964204655.1 Triturus cristatus
TCAGCAGAGCTGCTCTAGAGCCAGAGAACCAGGTCAGCAGAGCTGCTTTAGAGCCAGAGAACCAGGTCAGCAGAGCCTGCTCTAGTGCCTAAGCTGTTGTAGAGCCAGAGAACCAGGTCAGCAGAGCTGCTCTAGTGCCTAAGCTGTTGTAGAGCTAGATAAATAGGTCAGTAGAGCTGCTCTAGAGCCTTTAGAACCAGGTCAGCAGAGCTGCTCTAGAGCCAGACAACCAGGTCAGCAGAGATGCTTTAGAGCCAGAGAACCAGGTCAGCAGAGCTGTTGTAGAGCCAGAGAAACAGGCCAGCAGAGCTGCTTTAGAGCCAGAGAACCAAGTCAGCAGAGCTGTTGTAGAGCCAGAGAAACAGGTCAGCAGAGCTGCTTTAGAGCCTAAGAACCAGGTCAGCAGAGCTGCTCTAGAGCCAGAGAACCAGGTCAGCAGAGCTGCTTTAGAGGGAGAGAACCTGGTCAGCAGAGCTGCTTTTGGAGGGAGAGAACCAGGTCAGCAGAGCTGCTTTAGAGCCAGGGAACCTGGTCAGCAGAGCTGCTTTAGAGCCAGAGAACCAGATCAGCAGAGCAGCTTTAGAGCCAGAGAACCAGGTCAGCAAAGCAGTTGTAGAGCCAGAGAACTAAGTCAGCAGAGCTGCTCTCGAGCTAAGAACCAGGTCAGCAGAGCTGCTCTAGAGCCAGAGAACCGGGTCAGCAGAGATACTTTAGAGCCAGAGAAGCAGGTCAGCAAAGCTGCTTTAAAGCCAGAGAACCAGGTCAGCAGAGCTGCTCTAGAGCCTAAGAACCAGGTCAGCAGAGCTGGTCTTGAGCCAGAGAACCAAGTCAACAGAGCTGCTTTAGAGCCATAGAACCAGGTCAGCAGAGCTGCTTTAAAGCGAGAGAACCAGGTCAGCAGAGCTGCTTTAGAGCCAGAGAACCAGGTCAACAGAGCTGCTTTAGAGCCAGAGAACCAGGTCAGCAGAGCTGCTTTAGAGGGAGAGAACCAGGTCAGCAGAGCTGCTTTAGAGCCAGGGAACCTTGTCAGCAGAGCTGCTTTAGTGCCAGAGAACCAGGTCAGCAGAGCAGCTTTAGAGCCAGAGAACCAGGTCAGCAGAGCAGTTGTAGAGCCAGAGAACTAAGTCAGCAGAGCTGCTCTCGAGCCTAAGAACCAGGTCAGCAGAGCTGCTCTAGAGCCAGAGAACCGGGTCAGCAGAGATACTTTAGAGCCAGAGAAGCAGGTCAGCAAAGCTGCTTTAAAGCCAGAGAACCAGGTCAGCAGAGCTGCTCTAGAGCCTAAGAACCAGGTCAGCAGAGCTGGTCTTGAGCCAGAGAACCAAGTCAACAGAGCTGCTTTAGAGCCATAGAACCAGGTCAGCAGAGCTGCTTTAAAGCGAGAGAACCAGGTCAGCAGAGCTGCTTTAGAGCCAGAGAACCAGGTCAACAGAGCTGCTCTAGAGCCTAAGAACCAGGTCAGCAGAGCTGGTCTTGATCCAGAGTACCAGGTCAGCAGAGCGGCTGTAGAGCCAGAGAAACCAGGTCAGCAGAGCTGCTTTAGAGGGAGATAACCAGGTCAGCAGAGCAGTTGTAGAGCCAGAGAACTAAGTCAGCAGAGTTGCTCTCGAGCCTAAGAACCAGGTCAGCAGAGCTGCCCTAGAGCCAGAGAACCAGGTCAGCAGAGCTACTTTAGAGCCAGAGAACCAGGTCAGCAAAGCTGCTTCAAAGCCAGAGAACCAGGTCAGCAGAGCTGCTCTAGAGCCTAAGAACCAGGTCAGCAGAGCAGGTCTTGAGCCAGAGAACCAAGTCAACAGAGCTGCTTTAGAGCCATAGAACCAGTTCAGCAGAGCTGTTTTAGAGCGAGAGAACCAGGTCAGCAGAGCTGCTTTAGAGCCAGAGAACCAGGTCAACAGAGCTGCTCTAGAGCCTAAGAACCAGGTCAGCAGAGCTGGTCTTGAGCCAGAGTACCATGTCAGCAGAGCGGCTGTAGAGCCAGAGAAACCAGGTCAGCAGAGCTGCTTTAGAGGGAGAGAACCAGGTCAGCAGAGCTGCTTTAGAGGGAGAGAACCGGGTCAGCAGAGCTGCTTTAGAGCCAGAGAACCAGGTCAGCCAGAGCTGTCTCTAGAGGCAGAAAACCATGTCAGCAGAGCTGCTTTAGAGCAAGAGAACCAGGTCATCAGAGCTGCTCTAGTGCCTAAGCTGTTGTAGAGTTAGAGAACTAGGTCAGTAGAGCTGCTCTAGAGCCTTTAGAACCAGGTCAGCAGAGGTGCTCTAGAGCCAGAGAACCAGGTCTGCAGAGCTGCTTTAGAGCTAGAGAACCAGGTCAGCAGAGCTGTTGTAGAGCCAGAGAACCAGGTCAGTAGAGCTGCTTTAGAGCCTAAGAACCAGGTCAGCAGAGCTGCTTTAGACCCAGAGAACCACGTCAGCAGAGCTGCTCTAGAGCCAGGTCAGCAGAGCTGCTTTAGAGCCAGAGAACCAGGTCAGCAGAGCTGCTCTAGTGCCTAAGCTGTTGTAGAGCCAGAGAACCAGGTCAGCAGAGCTGCTCTAGTGCCTAAGCTGTTGTAGAGCTAGATAACTAGGTCAGTAGAGCTGCTCTAGAGCCGTTAGAACCAGGTCAGCAGAGCTGCTCTAGAGCCAGACAACCAGGTCAGCAGAGCTGCTTTAGAGCCAGAGAACCAGGTCAGCAGAGCAGCTTTAGAGCCAGAGAACCAGGTCAGCAGAGCAGTTGTAGAGCCAGAGAACCGGGTCAGCAGAGATACTTTAGAGCCAGAGAATCAGGTCAGCAAAGCTGCTTTAAAGCCAGAGAACCAGGTCAGCAGAGCTGCTCTCGAGCCTAAGAACCAGGTCAGCAGAGCTGCTCTAGAGCCAGAGAACCGGGTCAGCAGAGATACTTTAGAGCCAGAGAATCAGGTCAGCAAAGCTGCTTTAAAGCCAGAGAACCAGGTCAGCAGAGCTGCTCTAGAGCCTAAGAACCAGGTCAGCAGAGCTGGTATTGAGCCAGAGAACCAAGTCAACAGAGCTGCTTTAGAGCCATAGAACTAGGTCAGCAGAGCTGCTTTAAAGCGAGAGAACCAGGTCAGCAGAGCTGCTTTAGAGCCAGAGAACCAGGTCAACAGAGCTGCCCTAGAGCCAAAGAACCAGGTCAGCAGAGCTGGTCTTGAGCCAGAGTACCAGGTCAGCAGAGCGGCTGTAGAGCCAGAGAAACCAGGTCAGCAGAGCTGCTTTAGAGGGAGAGAACCAGGTCAGCAGAGCAGTTGTAGAGCCAGAGAACTAAGTCAGCAGAGCTGCTTTAGAGCCTAAGAACCAGGTCAGCAGAGCTGCTTTAGAGCCAGAGAACCAGGTCAGCAGAGCTGCTCTAGAGCCAGAGAACCAGGTCAGCAGAGCTGCTTTAGAGCCAGAGAACCAGGTCAGCAGAGCTGCTCTAGTGCCTAAGCTGTTGTAGAGCCAGAGAACCAGGTCAGCAGAGCTGCTTTAGAGCCTAAGAACCAGGTCAGCAGAGCTGCTTTAGAGCCAGAGAACCAGGTCAGCAGAGCTGCTCTAGAACCAGAGAACCAGGTCAGCAGAGCTGCTCTAGTGCCTAAGCTGTTGTAGAGCCAGAGAACCAGGTCAGCAGAACTGCTCTAGTGCCTAAGCTGTTGTAGAGCTAGATAACTAGGTCAGTAGAGCTGCTCTAGAGCCTTTAGAACCAGGTCAGCAGAGCTGCTCTAAAGCCAGACAACCAGGTCAGCAGAGCTGCTTTAGAGCCAGAGAACCAGGTCAGCAGAGCTGTTGTAGAGCCAGAGAACCAGGCCAGCAGAGCTGCTTTAGAGCCAGAGAACCAGGTCAGCAGAGCTGTTGTAGAGCCAGAGAAACAGGTCAGCAGAGCTGCTTTAGAGCCTAAGAATCAGGTCAGCAGAGCTGCTCTAGAGCCAGAGAACCAGGTCAGCAGAGCAGTTGTAGAGCCAGAGAACTAAGTCAGCAGAGCTGCTCTCGAGCCTAAGAACCAGGTCAGCAGAGCTGCTCTAGAGCCAGAGAACCGGGTCAGCAGAGATACTTTAGAGCCAGAGAAGCAGGTCAGCAAAGCTGCTTTAAAGCCAGAGAACCAGGTCAGCAGAGCTGCTCTAGAGCCTAAGAACCAGGTCAGCAGAGCTGGTCTTGAGCCAGAGAACCAAGTCAACAGAGCTGCTTTAGAGCCATAGAACCAGGTCAGCAGAGCTGCTTTAAAGCGAGAGAACCAGGTCAGCAGAGCTGCTTTAGAGCCAGAGAACCAGGTCAACAGAGCTGCTCTAGAGCCTAAGAACCAGGTCAGCAGAGCTGGTCTTAATCCAGAGTACCAGGTCAGCAGAGCGGCTGTAGAGCCAGAGAAACCAGGTCAGCAGAGCTGCTTTAGAGGGAGATAACCAGGTCAGCAGAGCAGTTGTAGAGCCAGAGAACTAAGTCAGCAGAGTTGCTCTCGAGCCTAAGAACCAGGTCAGCAGAGCTGCCCTAGAGCCAGAGAACCAGGTCAGCAGAGCTACTTTAGAGCCAGAGAACCAGGTCAGCAAAGCTGCTTCAAAGCCAGAGAACCAGGTCAGCAGAGCTGCTCTAGAGCCTAAGAACCAGGTCAGCAGAGCAGGTCTTGAGCCAGAGAACCAAGTCAACAGAGCTGCTTTAGAGCCATAGAACCAGTTCAGCAGAGCTGTTTTAGAGCGAGAGAACCAGGTCAGCAGAGCTGCTTTAGAGCCAGAGAACCAGGTCAACAGAGCTGCTCTAGAGCCTAAGAACCAGGTCAGCAGAGCTGGTCTTGAGCCAGAGTACCATGTCAGCAGAGCGGCTGTAGAGCCAGAGAAACCAGGTCAGCAGAGCTGCTTTAGAGGGAGAGAACCAGGTCAGCAGAGCTGCTTTAGAGGGAGAGAACCGGGTCAGCAGAGCTGCTTTAGAGCCAGAGAACCAGGTCAGCAGAGCTGCTCTAGAGCCAGAAAACCATGTCAGCAGAGCTGCTTTAGAGCCAGAGAACCAGGTCATCAGAGCTGCTCTAGTGCCTAAGCTGTTGTAGAGTTAGAGAACTAGGTCAGTAGAGCTGCTCTAGAGCCTTTAGAACCAGGTCAGCAGAGGTGCTCTAGAGCCAGAGAACCAGGTCTGCAGAGCTGCTTTAGAGCTAGAGAACCAGGTCAGCAGAGCTGTTGTAGAGCCAGAGAACCAGGTCAGTAGAGCTGCTTTAGAGCCTAAGAACCAGGTCAGCAGAGCTGCTTTAGACCCAGAGAACCACGTCAGCAGAGCTGCTCTAGAGCCAGGTCAGCAGAGCTGCTTTAGAGCCAGAGAACCAGGTCAGCAGAGCTGCTCTAGTGCCTAAGCTGTTGTAGAGCCAGAGAACCAGGTCAGCAGAGCTGCTCTAGTGCCTAAGCTGTTGTAGAGCTAGATAACTAGGTCAGTAGAGCTGCTCTAGAGCCGTTAGAACCAGGTCAGCAGAGCTGCTCTAGAGCCAGACAACCAGGTCAGCAGAGCTGCTTTAGAGCCAGAGAACCAGGTCAGCAGAGCAGCTTTAGAGCCAGAGAACCAGGTCAGCAGAGCAGTTGTAGAGCCAGAGAACCGGGTCAGCAGAGATACTTTAGAGCCAGAGAATCAGGTCAGCAAAGCTGCTAGAAAGCCAGAGAACCAGGTCAGCAGAGCTGCTCTCGAGCCTAAGAACCAGGTCAGCAGAGCTGCTCTAGAGCCAGAGAACCGGGTCAGCAGAGATACTTTAGAGCCAGAGAATCAGGTCAGCAAAGCTGCTTTAAAGCCAGAGAACCAGGTCAGCAGAGCTGCTCTAGAGCCTAAGAACCAGGTCAGCAGAGCTGGTATTGAGCCAGAGAACCAAGTCAACAGAGCTGCTTTAGAGCCATAGAACTAGGTCAGCAGAGCTGCTTTAAAGCGAGAGAACCAGGTCAGCAGAGCTGCTTTAGAGCCAGAGAACCAGGTCAACAGAGCTGCCCTAGAGCCAAAGAACCAGGTCAGCAGAGCTGGTCTTGAGCCAGAGTACCAGGTCAGCAGAGCGGCTGTAGAGCCAGAGAAACCAGGTCAGCAGAGCTGCTTTAGAGGGAGAGAACCAGGTCAGCAGAGCAGTTGTAGAGCCAGAGAACTAAGTCAGCAGAGCTGCTTTAGAGCCTAAGAACCAGGTCAGCAGAGCTGCTTTAGAGCCAGAGAACCAGGTCAGCAGAGCTGCTCTAGAGCCAGAGAACCAGGTCAGCAGAGCTGCTTTAGAGCCAGAGAACCAGGTCAGCAGAGCTGCTCTAGTGCCTAAGCTGTTGTAGAGCCAGAGAACCAGGTCAGCAGAGCTGCTTTAGAGCCTAAGAACCAGGTCAGCAGAGCTGCTTTAGAGCCAGAGAACCAGGTCAGCAGAGCTGCTCTAGAACCAGAGAACCAGGTCAGCAGAGCTGCTCTAGTGCCTAAGCTGTTGTAGAGCCAGAGAACCAGGTCAGCAGAACTGCTCTAGTGCCTAAGCTGTTGTAGAGCTAGATAACTAGGTCAGTAGAGCTGCTCTAGAGCCTTTAGAACCAGGTCAGCAGAGCTGCTCTAAAGCCAGACAACCAGGTCAGCAGAGCTGCTTTAGAGCCAGAGAACCAGGTCAGCAGAGCTGTTGTAGAGCCAGAGAACCAGGCCAGCAGAGCTGCTTTAGAGCCAGAGAACCAGGTCAGCAGAGCTGTTGTAGAGCCAGAGAAACAGGTCAGCAGAGCTGCTTTAGAGCCTAAGAATCAGGTCAGCAGAGCTGCTCTAGAGCCAGAGAACCAGGTCAGCAGAGCTGCTTTAGAGGGAGAGAACCTGGTCAGCAGAGCTGCTTTAGAGGGAGAGAACCAGGTCAGCAGAGCTGCTTTAGAGCCAGGGAACCTGGTCAGAAGAGCTGCTTTAGAGCCAGAGAACCAGGTCAGCAGAGCAGCTTTAGAGCCAGAGAACCAGGTCAGCAGAGCAGTTGTAGAGCCAGAGAACTAAGTCAGCAGAGCTGCTCTCGAGCCTAAGAACCAGGTCAGCAGAGCTGCTCTAGTGCCAGAGAACCGGGTCAGCAGAGATACTTTAGAGCCAGAGAAGCAGGTCAGCAAAGCTGCTTTAAAGCCAGAGAACCAGGTCAGCAGAGCTGCTCTAGAGCCTAAGAACCAGGTCAGCAGAGCTGGTCTTGAGCCAGAGAACCAAGTCAGCAGAGCTGCTTTAGAGCCATAGAATCAGGTCAGCAGAGCTGCTTTAGAGCCAGAGAACCAGGTCAGCAGAGCTGCTTTAGAGCCATAGAACCAGGTCAGCAGAGCTGCTTTAGAGCCAGAGAACCAGGACAGCAGAGCTGCTTTAGAGGGAGAGAACCATGTCAGCAGAGCTGCTTTAGAGCCAGAGAAGCAGGTCTGCAGAGCTGCTTTAGAGGGAGAGAACCAGGTAAGCAGAGCTGCTCTAGAGCCAGAGAACCAGGTCAGCAGAGCTGCTCTAGAGCCAGAGAAGGTCAGCAGAGCTGCTTCAAAGCCAGAGAACCAGGTCAGCAGAGCTGCTTTATAGCCATAGAACCAGGTCAGCAGAGCTGCTTTAGAGCCAGAGAAACAGGCCAGCAGAGCTGCTTCAAAGCCAGAGAACCAGGTCAGCAGATCTGCTCTAGAGCCTAAGAACCAGGTCAGCTGAGCTGGTCTTGAGCCAGAGAACCACGTCAGCAGAGCTGCTGTAGAGCCATAGAACCAGGTCAGCAGAGCTGCTTTAGAGCCATAGAACCAGGTCAGCAGAGCTGCTTTAGAGACATAGAACCAGGTGAGCAGAGCAGTTTTAAAACCAGAGAACTAAGTCAGCAGAGCTGCTCTAGAGCCTAAGAACCAGGTCAGCAGAGCTGCTCTAGAGCCAGAGAACCATGTCAGCAGAGCTGCTTTAGAGCCAGAGAACCAGGTCAGCAGAGCTGCTTCAAAGCCAGAATACCAGGTCAGTAGAGCTGCTCTAGAGCCAGAGAACCAGGTCAGCAGAGCTGGTCTTGAGCCAGAGAACCAGGTCAGCAGAGCTGCTGTAGAGCTAGAGAAACCAGGTCAGCAGAGCTGCTTTAGAGGGAGAGAACCTGGTCAGCAGAGCTGCTTTAGCGCCAGAGAACCAAGTCAGCAGAGCTCCTTTAGAGGGAGAGAACCAGGTCAGCAGAGCTGCTTTAGAGCCAGGGAACCAGGTCAGCAGAGCTGCTTTAGAACCAGAGAACCAGGTCAGCAGAGATGCTTTAGAGCCAGAGAACCAGGTCAACAGAGCTGCTCTAGAGCCTAAGAACCAGGTCAGCAGAGCTGGTCTTGAGCCAGAGCACCAGGTCAGCAGAGCTGCTCTAGAGCCTAAGAACCAGGTCAGCAGAGCTGCTCTAGAGCCAGAGAACCAGGTCAATAGAGCTGTTGTAAAGCCAGAGAACCAGGCCAGCAGAGCTGCTCTAGAGCCTAAGAACCAGGTCAGCAGAGCTGCTCTAGAGCCAGAGAACCAGGTTAGCAGAGCTGCTTTAGAGCCAGAGAACCAGGTCAGCAGAGCTGTTGTAGAGCCAGAGAACCAGGTAAGCAGAGCGGCTTTAGAGCCTAAGAACCAGGTCAGCAGAGCTGCTCTAGAGCCAGAGAACCAGGTCAGCAGAGCTGGTCTTGAGCCAGAGAACCAGGTCAGCAGAGCTGCTGTAGAGCTAGAGAAACCAGGTCAGCAGAGCTGCTTTAGAGCCAGGGAACCAGGTCAGCAGAGCTGCTTTAGAACCAGAGAACCAGGTCAGCAGAGATGCTTTAGAGCCAGAGAACCAGGTCAACAGAGCTGCTCTAGAGCCTAAGAACCAGGTCAGCAGAGCTGGTCTTGAGCCAGAGCACCAGGTCAGCAGAGCTGCTCTAGAGCCTAAGAACCAGGTCAGCAGAGCTGCTTTAGAGCCAGGGAACCTGGTCAGAAGAGCTGCTTTAGAGCCAGAGAACCAGGTCAGCAGAGCAGCTTTAGAGCCAGAGAACCAGGTCAGCAGAGCAGTTGTAGAGCCAGAGAACTAAGTCAGCAGAGCTGCTCTCGAGCCTAAGACCCAGGTCAGCAGAGCTGCTCTAGTGCCAGAGAACCGGGTCAGCAGAGATACTTTAGAGCCAGAGAAGCAGGTCAGCAAAGCTGCTTTAAAGCCAGAGAACCAGGTCAGCAGAGCTGCTCTAGAGCCTAAGAACCAGGTCAGCAGAGCTGGTCTTGAGCCAGAGAACCAAGTCAGCAGAGCTGCTTTAGAGCCATAGAATCAGGTCAGCAGAGCTGCTTTAGAGCCAGAGAACCAGGTCAGCAGAGCTGCTTTAGAGCCATAGAACCAGGTCAGCAGAGCTGCTTTAGAGCCAGAGAACCAGGACAGCAGAGCTGCTTTAGAGGGAGAGAACCATGTCAGCAGAGCTGCTTTAGAGCCAGAGAACCAGGTCTGCAGAGCTGCTTTAGAGGGAGAAAACCAGGTAAGCAGAGCTGCTCTAGAGCCAGAGAACCAGGACAGCAGAGCTGCTCTAGAGCCAGAGAAGCAGGTCAGCAGAGCTGCTTCAAAGCCAGAGAACCAGGTCAGCAGAGCTGCTTTATAGCCATAGAACCAGGTCAGCAGAGCTGCTTTAGAGCCAGAGAAACAGGCCAGCAGAGCTGCTTCAAAGCCAGAGAACCAGGTCAGCAGATCTGCTCTAGAGCCTAAGAACCAGGTCAGCTGAGCTGGTCTTGAGCCAGAGAACCACTTAAGCAGAGCTGCTGTAGAGCCAGAGAAACCAGGTCAGCAGAGCTGCTTTAGAGTGAGAGAACCATGTCAGCAGAGCTGCTTTAGAGCCAGAGAACCAAGTCAGCAGAGCTGCTTTAGAGCCATAGAACCAGGTCAGCAGAGCTGCTTTAGAGCCATAGAACCAGGTGAGCAGAGCAGTTTTAAAACCAGAGAACTAAGTCAGCAGAGCTGCTCTAGAGCCTAAGAAGCAGGTCAGCAAAGCTGCTTTAAAGCCAGAGAACCAGGTCAGCAGAGCTGCTCTAGAGCCTAAGAACCAGGTCAGCAGAGCTGGTCTTGAGCCAGAGAACCAAGTCAACAGAGCTGCTTTAGAGCCATAGAACCAGGTCAGCAGAGCTGCTTTAAAGCGAGAGAACCAGGTCAGCAGAGCTGCTTTAGAGCCAGAGAACCAGGTCAACAGAGCTGCTTTAGAGCCAGAGAACCAGGTCAGCAGAGCTGCTTTAGAGGGAGAGAACCAGGTCAGCAGAGCTGCTTTAGAGCCAGGGAACCTTGTCAGCAGAGCTGCTTTAGTGCCAGAGAACCAGGTCAGCAGAGCAGCTTTAGAGCCAGAGAACCAGGTCAGCAGAGCAGTTGTAGAGCCAGAGAACTAAGTCAGCAGAGCTGCTCTCGAGCCTAAGAACCAGGTCAGCAGAGCTGCTCTAGAGCCAGAGAACCGGGTCAGCAGAGATACTTTAGAGCCAGAGAAGCAGGTCAGCAAAGCTGCTTTAAAGCCAGAGAACCAGGTCAGCAGAGCTGCTCTAGAGCCTAAGAACCAGGTCAGCAGAGCTGGTCTTGAGCCAGAGAACCAAGTCAACAGAGCTGCTTTAGAGCCATAGAACCAGGTCAGCAGAGCTGCTTTAAAGCGAGAGAACCAGGTCAGCAGAGCTGCTTTAGAGCCAGAGAACCAGGTCAACAGAGCTGCTCTAGAGCCTAAGAACCAGGTCAGCAGAGCTGGTCTTGATCCAGAGTACCAGGTCAGCAGAGCGGCTGTAGAGCCAGAGAAACCAGGTCAGCAGAGCTGCTTTAGAGGGAGATAACCAGGTCAGCAGAGCAGTTGTAGAGCCAGAGATCTAAGTCAGCAGAGTTGCTCTCGAGCCTAAGAACCAGGTCAGCAGAGCTGCCCTAGAGCCAGAGAACCAGGTCAGCAGAGCTACTTTAGAGCCAGAGAACCAGGTCAGCAAAGCTGCTTCAAAGCCAGGGAACCAGGTCAGCAGAGCTGCTCTAGAGCCTAAGAACCAGGTCAGCAGAGCAGGTCTTGAGCCAGAGAACCAAGTCAACAGAGCTGCTTTAGAGCCATAGAACCAGTTCAGCAGAGCTGTTTTAGAGCGAGAGAACCAGGTCAGCAGAGCTGCTTTAGAGCCAGAGAACCAGGTCAACAGAGCTGCTCTAGAGCCTAAGAACCAGGTCAGCAGAGCTGGTCTTGAGCCAGAGTACCATGTCAGCAGAGCGGCTGTAGAGCCAGAGAAACCAGGTCAGCAGAGCTGCTTTAGAGGGAGAGAACCAGGTCAGCAGAGCTGCTTTAGAGGGAGAGAACCGGGTCAGCAGAGCTGCTTTAGAGCCAGAGAACCAGGTCAGCAGAGCTGCTCTAGAGCCAGAAAACCATGTCAGCAGAGCTGCTTTAGAGCCAGAGAACCAGGTCATCAGAGCTGCTCTAGTGCCTAAGCTGTTGTAGAGTTAGAGAACTAGGTCAGTAGAGCTGCTCTAGAGCCTTTAGAACCAGGTCAGCAGAGGTGCTCTAGAGCCAGAGAACCAGGTCTGCAGAGCTGCTTTAGAGCTAGAGAACCAGGTCAGCAGAGCTGTTGTAGAGCCAGAGAACCAGGTCAGTAGAGCTGCTTTAGAGCCTAAGAACCAGGTCAGCAGAGCTGCTTTAGAGCCAGAGAACCACGTCAGCAGAGCTGCTCTAGAGCCAGGTCAGCAGAGCTGCTTTAGAGCCAGAGAACCAGGTCAGCAGAGCTGCTCTAGTGCCTAAGCTGTTGTAGAGCCAGAGAACCAGGTCAGCAGAGCTGCTCTAGTGCCTAAGCTGTTGTAGAGCTAGATAACTAGGTCAGTAGAGCTGCTCTAGAGCCGTTAGAACCAGGTCAGCAGAGCTGCTCTAGAGCCAGACAACCAGGTCAGCAGAGCTGCTTTAGAGCCAGAGAACCAGGTCAGCAGAGCAGCTTTAGAGCCAGAGAACCAGGTCAGCAGAGCAGTTGTAGAGCCAGAGAACCGGGTCAGCAGAGATACTTTAGAGCCAGAGAATCAGGTCAGCAAAGCTGCTTTAAAGCCAGAGAACCAGGTCAGCAGAGCTGCTCTCGAGCCTAAGAACCAGGTCAGCAGAGCTGCTCTAGAGCCAGAGAACCGGGTCAGCAGAGATACTTTAGAGCCAGAGAATCAGGTCAGCAAAGCTGCTTTAAAGCCAGAGAACCAGGTCAGCAGAGCTGCTCTAGAGCCTAAGAACCAGGTCAGCAGAGCTGGTATTGAGCCAGAGAACCAAGTCAACAGAGCTGCTTTAGAGCCATAGAACTAGGTCAGCAGAGCTGCTTTAAAGCGAGAGAACCAGGTCAGCAGAGCTGCTTTAGAGCCAGAGAACCAGGTCAACAGAGCTGCCCTAGAGCCAAAGAACCAGGTCAGCAGAGCTGGTCTTGAGCCAGAGTACCAGGTCAGCAGAGCGGCTGTAGAGCCAGAGAAACCAGGTCAGCAGAGCTGCTTTAGAGGGAGAGAACCAGGTCAGCAGAGCAGTTGTAGAGCCAGAGAACTAAGTCAGCAGAGCTGCTTTAGAGCCTAAGAACCAGGTCAGCAGAGCTGCTTTAGAGCCAGAGAACCAGGTCAGCAGAGCTGCTCTAGAGCCAGAGAACCAGGTCAGCAGAGCTGCTTTAGAGCCAGAGAACCAGGTCAGCAGAGCTGCTCTAGTGCCTAAGCTGTTGTAGAGCCAGAGAACCAGGTCAGCAGAGCTGCTTTAGAGCCTAAGAACCAGGTCAGCAGAGCTGCTTTAGAGCCAGAGAACCAGGTCAGCAGAGCTGCTCTAGAACCAGAGAACCAGGTCAGCAGAGCTGCTCTAGTGCCTAAGCTGTTGTAGAGCCAGAGAACCAGGTCAGCAGAACTGCTCTAGTGCCTAAGCTGTTGTAGAGCTAGATAACTAGGTCAGTAGAGCTGCTCTAGAGCCTTTAGAACCAGGTCAGCAGAGCTGCTCTAAAGCCAGACAACCAGGTCAGCAGAGCTGCTTTAGAGCCAGAGAACCAGGTCAGCAGAGCTGTTGTAGAGCCAGAGAACCAGGCCAGCAGAGCTGCTTTAGAGCCAGAGAACCAGGTCAGCAGAGCTGTTGTAGAGCCAGAGAAACAGGTCAGCAGAGCTGCTTTAGAGCCTAAGAATCAGGTCAGCAGAGCTGCTCTAGAGCCAGAGAACCAGGTCAGCAGAGCTGCTTTAGAGGGAGAGAACCTGGTCAGCAGAGCTGCTTTAGAGGGAGAGAACCAGGTCAGCAGAGCTGCTTTAGAGCCAGGGAACCTGGTCAGAAGAGCTGCTTTAGAGCCAGAGAACCAGGTCAACAGAGCAGCTTTAGAGCCAGAGAACCAGGTCAGCAGAGCAGTTGTAGAGCCAGAGAACTAAGTCAGCAGAGCTGCTCTCGAGCCTAAGAACCAGGTCAGCAGAGCTGCTCTAGTGCCAGAGAACCGGGTCAGCAGAGATACTTTAGAGCCAGAGAAGCAGGTCAGCAAAGCTGCTTTAAAGCCAGAGAACCAGGTCAGCAGAGCTGCTCTAGAGCCTAAGAACCAGGTCAGCAGAGCTGGGCTTGAGCCAGAGAACCAAGTCAGCAGAGCTGCTTTAGAGCCATAGAATCAGGTCAGCAGAGCTGCTTTAGAGCCAGAGAACCAGGTCAGCAGAGCTGCTTTAGAGCCATAGAACCAGGTCAGCAGAGCTGCTTTAGAGCCAGAGAACCAGGACAGCAGAGCTGCTTTAGAGGGAGAGAACCATGTCAGCAGAGCTGCTTTAGAGCCAGAGAAGCAGGTCTGCAGAGCTGCTTTAGAGGGAGAGAACCAGGTAAGCAGAGCTGCTCTAGAGCCAGAGAACCAGGTCAGCAGAGCTGCTCTAGAGCCAGAGAAGGTCAGCAGAGCTGCTTCAAAGCCAGAGAACCAGGTCAGCAGAGCTGCTTTATAGCCATAGAACCAGGTCAGCAGAGCTGCTTTAGAGCCAGAGAAACAGGCCAGCAGAGCTGCTTCAAAGCCAGAGAACCAGGTCAGCAGATCTGCTCTAGAGCCTAAGAACCAGGTCAGCTGAGCTGGTCTTGAGCCAGAGAACCACGTCAGCAGAGCTGCTGTAGAGCCATAGAACCAGGTCAGCAGAGCTGCTTTAGAGCCATAGAACCAGGTGAGCAGAGCAGTTTTAAAACCAGAGAACTAAGTCAGCAGAGCTGCTCTAGAGCCTAAGAACCAGGTCAGCAGAGCTGCTCTAGAGCCAGAGAACCATGTCAGCAGAGCTGCTTTAGAGCCAGAGAACCAGGTCAGCAGAGCTGCTTCAAAGCCAGAATACCAGGTCAGTAGAGCTGCTCTAGAGCCAGAGAACCAGGTCAGCAGAGCTGGTCTTGAGCCAGAGAACCAGGTCAGCAGAGCTGCTGTAGAGCTAGAGAAACCAGGTCAGCAGAGCTGCTTTAGAGGGAGAGAACCTGGTCAGCAGAGCTGCTTTAGCGCCAGAGAACCAAGTCAGCAGAGCTCCTTTAGAGGGAGAGAACCAGGTCAGCAGAGCTGCTTTAGAGCCAGGGAACCAGGTCAGCAGAGCTGCTTTAGAACCAGAGAACCAGGTCAGCAGAGATGCTTTAGAGCCAGAGAACCAGGTCAACAGAGCTGCTCTAGAGCCTAAGAACCAGGTCAGCAGAGCTGGTCTTGAGCCAGAGCACCAGGTCAGCAGAGCTGCTCTAGAGCCTAAGAACCAGGTCAGCAGAGCTGCTCTAGAGCCAGAGAACCAGGTCAATAGAGCTGTTGTAAAGCCAGAGAACCAGGCCAGCAGAGCTGCTCTAGAGCCTAAGAACCAGGTCAGCAGAGCTGCTCTAGAGCCAGAGAACCAGGTTAGCAGAGCTGCTTTAGAGCCAGAGAACCAGGTCAGCAGAGCTGTTGTAGAGCCAGAGAACCAGGTAAGCAGAGCGGCTTTAGAGCCTAAGAACCAGGTCAGCAGAGCTGCTCTAGAGCCAGAGAACCAGGTCAGCAGAGCTGGTCTTGAGCCAGAGAACCAGGTCAGCAGAGCTGCTGTAGAGCTAGAGAAACCAGGTCAGCAGAGCTGCTTTAGAGGGAGAGAACCTGGTCAGCAGAGCTGCTTTAGAGCCAGAGAACCAAGTCAGCAGAGCTCCTTTTAGAGGGAGAAAACCAGGTCAGCAGAACTGCTTTAGAGCCAGGGAACCAGGTCAGCAGAGCTGCTTTAGAACCAGAGAACCAGGTCAGCAGAGATGCTTTAGAGCCAGAGAACCAGGTCAACAGAGCTGCTCTAGAGCCTAAGAACCAGGTCAGCAGAGCTGGTCTTGAGCCAGAGCACCAGGTCAGCAGAGCTGCTCTAGAGCCTAAGAACCAGGTCAGCAGAGCTGCTTTAGAGCCAGGGAACCTGGTCAGAAGAGCTGCTTTAGAGCCAGAGAACCAGGTCAGCAGAGCAGCTTTAGAGCCAGAGAACCAGGTCAGCAGAGCAGTTGTAGAGCCAGAGAACTAAGTCAGCAGAGCTGCTCTCGAGCCTAAGACCCAGGTCAGCAGAGCTGCTCTAGTGCCAGAGAACCGGGTCAGCAGAGATACTTTAGAGCCAGAGAAGCAGGTCAGCAAAGCTGCTTTAAAGCCAGAGAACCAGGTCAGCAGAGCTGCTCTAGAGCCTAAGAACCAGGTCAGCAGAGCTGGTCTTGAGCCAGAGAACCAAGTCAGCAGAGCTGCTTTAGAGCCATAGAATCAGGTCAGCAGAGCTGCTTTAGAGCCAGAGAACCAGGTCAGCAGAGCTGCTTTAGAGCCATAGAACCAGGTCAGCAGAGCTGCTTTAGAGCCAGAGAACCAGGACAGCAGAGCTGCTTTAGAGGGAGAGAACCATGTCAGCAGAGCTGCTTTAGAGCCAGAGAACCAGGTCTGCAGAGCTGCTTTAGAGGGAGAAAACCAGGTAAGCAGAGCTGCTCTAGAGCCAGAGAACCAGGACAGCAGAGCTGCTCTAGAGCCAGAGAAGCAGGTCAGCAGAGCTGCTTCAAAGCCAGAGAACCAGGTCAGCAGAGCTGCTTTATAGCCATAGAACCAGGTCAGCAGAGCTGCTTTAGAGCCAGAGAAACAGGCCAGCAGAGCTGCTTCAAAGCCAGAGAACCAGGTCAGCAGATCTGCTCTAGAGCCTAAGAACCAGGTCAGCTGAGCTGGTCTTGAGCCAGAGAACCACTTAAGCAGAGCTGCTGTAGAGCCAGAGAAACCAGGTCAGCAGAGCTGCTTTAGAGTGAGAGAACCAGGTCAGCAGAGCTGCTTTAGAGCCAGAGAACCAAGTCAGCAGAGCTGCTTTAGAGCCATAGAACCAGGTCAGCAGAGCTGCTTTAGAGCCATAGAACCAGGTGAGCAGAGCAGTTTTAAAACCAGAGAACTAAGTCAGCAGAGCTGCTCTAGAGCCTAAGAACCAGGTCAGCAGAGCTGCTCTAGAGCCAGAGAACCATGTCAGCAGAGCTGCTTTAGAGCCAGAGAACCAGGTCAGCAGAGCTGCTTCAAAGCCAGAGTACCAGGTCAGTAGAGCTGCTCTAGAGCCAGAGAACCAGGTCAGCAGAGCTGGTCTTGAGCCAGAGAACCAGGTCAGCAGAGCTTCTGTAGAGCTAGAGAAACCAGGTCAGCAGAGCTGCTTTAGAGGGAGAGAACCTGGTCAGCAGAGCTGCTTTAGAGCCAGAGAACCAAGTCAGCAGAGCTCCTTTAGAGGGAGAGAACCAGGTCAGCAGAGCTGATTTAGAGCCAGGGAACCAGGTCAGCAGATCTGCTTTAGAACCAGAGAACCAGGTCAGCAGAGATGCTTTAGAGCCAGAGAACCAGGTCAACAGAGCTGCTCTAGAGCCTAAGAACCAGGTCAGCAGAGCTGGTCTTAAGCCAGAGCACCAGGTCAGCAGAGCTGCTCTAGAGCCTAAGAACCAGGTCAGCAGAGCTGCTCTAGAGCCAGAGAACCAGGTCAATAGAGCTGTTGTAAAGCCAGAGAACCAGACCAGCAGAGCTGCTCTAGAGCCTAAGAACCAGGTCAGCAGAGCTGCTCTAGAGCCAGAGAACCAGGTCAGCAGAGCTGCTTTAGAGCCATAGAACCAGGTCAGCAGAGCTGCTTCAAAGCCAGAGTACCAGGTCAGTAGAGATGCTCTAGAGCCAGAGAACCAGGTCAGCAGAGCTGGTCTTGAGCCAGAGAACCAGGTCAGCAGAGCTGCTGTAGAGCCAGAGAAACCAGGTCAGCAGAGCTGCTTTAGAGGGAGAGAACCTGGTCAGCAGAGCTGCTTTAGAGCCAGAGAACCAGGTCAGCAGAGCTCCTTTAGAGGGAGAGAACCAGGTCAGCAGAGCTGCTTTAGAGCCAGGGAACCAGGTCAGCAGAGCTGCTTTAGAACCAGAGAACCAGGTCAGCAGAGCTGGTCTTGAGCCAGAGCACCAGGTCAGCAGAGCTGCTCTAGAGCCTAAGAACTAGGTCAGCAGAGCTGCTCTAGAGCCAGAGAACCGGGTCAATAGAGCTGTTGTAAAGCCAGAGAACCAGGCAAGCAGAGCTGCTCTAGAGCCTAAGAACCAGGTCAGCAGAGCAGCTCTAGAGCCTAAGAACCAGTTCAGCAGAGCTGGTCTTGAGCCAGAGAACCAAGTCAGCAGAGCTGCTTTAGAGCCATAGAATCAGGTCAGCAGAGCTGCTTTAGAGCCAGAGAACCAGGTCAGCAGAGCTGCTTTAGAGCCATAGAACCAGGTCAGCAGAGCTGCTTTAGAGCAAGAGAACCAGGTCAGCAGAGCTGCTTTAGAGGGAGAGAACCATGTCAGCAGAGCTGCTTTAGAGCCAGAGAACCAGGTCTGCAGAGCTGCTTTAGAGGGAGAGAACCAGGTAAGCAGAGCTGCTCTAGAGCCAGAGAACCAGGTGAGCAGAGCAGTTTTAGAGCCAGAGAACTAAGTCAGCAGAGCTGCTCTAGAGCCTAAGAACCAGGTCAGCAGAGCTGCTCTAGAGCCAGAGAACCAGGTCAGCAGAGCTGCTTTAGAGCCATAGAACCATGTCAGCAGAGCTGCTTCAAAGCCAGAGTACCAGGTCAGTAGAGATGCTCTAGAGCAAGAGAACCAGGTCAGCAGAGCTGGTCTTGAGCCAGAGAACCAGGTCAGCAGAGCTGCTGTAGAGCCAGAGAAACCAGGTCAGCAGAGCTGCTTTAGAGGGAGAGAACCTGGTCAGCAGAGCTGCTTTAGAGCCAGAGAACCAGGTCAGCAGAGCTCCTTTAGAGGGAGAGAACCAGGTCAGCAGAGCTGCTTTAGAGCCAGGGAACCAGGTCAGCAGAGCTGCTTTAGAACCAGAGAACCAGGTCAGCAGAGATGCTTTAGAGCCAGAGAACCAGGTCAACAGAGCTGCTCTAGAGCCTAAGAACCAGGTCAGCAGAGCTGGTCTTGAGCCAGAGCACCAGGTCAGCAGAGCTGCTCTAGAGCCTAAGAACTAGGTCAGCAGAGCTGCTCTAGAGCCAGAGAACCGGGTCAATAGAGCTGTTGTAAAGCCAGAGAACCAGGCAAGCAGAGCTGCTCTAGAGCCTAAGAACCAGGTCAGCAGAGCTGCTCTAGAGCCTAAGAACCAGGTCAGCAGAGCTGTTGTAGAGCCAGAGAACCAGGTCAGCAGAGCAGCTTTAGAGCCTAAGAACCAGGTCAGTAGAGCTGCTCTAGAGCCAGAGAACCAGGTCAGCAGAGCTGCTTTAGAGGGAGAGAACCTGGCCAGCAGTGCTGTTTTAGAGCCAGAGAACCAGGTCAGCAAAGCTGCTTTAGAGCCAGGGAACCTGGTCAGCAGAGCTGTTTTAGAGCCATAGAACCAGGTCAGCAGAGCTACTTTAGAGCCTAAGAACCAGGTCAGCAGAGCTGCTTTAGAGCCAGAGAACCAGGTCAGCAGAGCTGCTCTAGAGCCAGAGAACCAGGTCAGCAGAGCTGCTTTAGAGCCAGAGAACCAGGTCAGCAGAGCTGCTCTAGTGCCTAAGCTGTTGTAGAGCCAGAGAACCAGGTCAGCAGAGCTGCTCTAGTGCCTAAGCTGTTGTAGAGCTAGATAAATAGGTCAGTAGAGCTGCTCTAGAGCCTTTAGAACCAGGTCAGCAGAGCTGCTCTAGAGCCAGACAACCAGGTCAGCAGAGATGCTTTAGAGCCAGAGAACCAGGTCAGCAGAGCTGTTGTAGAGCCAGAGAAACAGGCCAGCAGAGCTGCTTTAGAGCCAGAGAACCAGGTCAGCAGAGCTGTTGTAGAGCCAGAGAAACAGGTCAGCAGAGCTGCTTTAGAGCCTAAGAACCAGGTCAGCAGAGCTGCTCTAGAGCCCGCGAACCAGGTCAGCAGAGCTGCTTTAGAGGGAGAGAACCTGGTCAGCAGAGCTGCTTTTGGAGGGAGAGAACCAGGTCAGCAGAGCTGCTTTAGAGCCAGGGAACCTGGTCAGCAGAGCTGCTTTAGAGCCAGAGAACCAGGTCAGCAGAGCTGCTCTCGAGCCTAAGAGCCAGGTCAGCAGAGCTGCTCTAGAGCCAGAGAACCGGGTCAGCAGAGATACTTTAGAGCCAGAGAAGCAGGTCAGCAAAGCTGCTTTAAAGCCAGAGAACCAGGTCAGCAGAGCTGCTCTAGAGCCTAAGGAGCAGGTCAGCAGAGCTGGTCTTGAGCCAGAGAACCAAGTCAACAGAGCTGCTTTAGAGCCATAGAACCAGGTCAGCAGAGCTGCTTTAAAGCGAGAGAACCAGGTCAGCAGAGCTGCTTTAGAGCCAGAGAACCAGGTCAACAGAGCTGCTCTAGAGCCTAAGAACCAGGTCAGCAGAGCTGGTCTTGAGCCAGAGTACCAGGTCAGCAGAGCGGCTGTAGAGCCAGAGAAACCAGGTCAGCAGAGCTGCTTTAGAGAGAGAGAACCAGGTCAGCAGAGCAGTTGTAGAGCCACAGAACTAAGTCAGCAGAGCTGCTCTCGAGCCTAAGAACCAGGTCAGCAGAGCTGCCCTAGAGCCAGAGAACCAGGTCAGCAGAGCTACTTTAGAGCCAGAGAACCAGGTCAGCAAAGCTGCTTCAAAGCCAGAGAACCAGGTCAGCAGAGCTGCTCTAGAGCCTAAGAACCAGGTCAGCAGAGCTGGTCTTGAGCCAGAGAACCAAGTCAACAGAGCTGCTTTAAAACCAGGTCAGTAGAGATGCTCTAGAGCAAGAGAACCAGGTCAGCAGAGCTGGTCTTGAGCCAGAGAACCAGGTCAGCAGAGCTGCTGTAGAGCCAGAGAAACCAGGTCAGCAGAGCTGGTCTTGAGCCAGAGTACCAGGTCAGCAGAGCGGCTGTAGAGCCAGAGAAACCAGGTCAGCAGAGCTGCTTTAGAGAGAGAGAACCAGGTCAGCAGAGCAGTTGTAGAGCCACAGAACTAAGTCAGCAGAGCTGCTCTCGAGCCTAAGAACCAGGTCAGCAGAGCTGCCCTAGAGCCAGAGAACCAGGTCAGCAGAGCTACTTTAGAGCCAGAGAACCAGGTCAGCAAAGCTGCTTCAAAGCCAGAGAACCAGGTCAGCAGAGCTGCTCTAGAGCCTAAGAACCAGGTCAGCAGAGCTGGTCTTGAGCCAGAGAACCAAGTCAACAGAGCTGCTTTAAAACCATAGAAACAGGTCAGCAGAGCTGTTTTAGAGCGAGAGAACCAGGTCAGAAGAGCTGCTTGAGAGTCAGAGAACCAGGTCAACAGAGCTGCTCTAGAGCCTAAGAACCAGGTCAGCAGAGCTGGTCTTGAGCCAGAGTACCAGGTCAGCAGAGCGGCTGTAGAGCCAGAGAAACCAGGTCAGCAGAGCTGCTTTAGAGGGAGAGACCCAGGTCAGCAGAGCTGCTTTAGATGGAGAGAACCGCGTCAGCAGAGCTGCTTTAGAGCCAGAGAACCAGGTCATCAGAGCTGCTCTAGAGCCAGAAAACCATGTCAGCCGAGCTGCTTTAGAGCCAGAGAACCAGGTCATCAGAGCTGCTCTAGTGCCTAAGCTGTTGTAGAGCTAGAGAACCAGGTCAGTAGAGCTGCTCTAGAGCCTTTAGAACCAGGTCAGCAGAGGTGCTCTAGAGCCAGAGAACCAGGTCTGCAGAGCTGCTTTAGAGCCAGAGAACCAGGTCAGAAGAGCTGGTCTTGAGCCAGAGAACCAACTCAACAGAGCTGCTTTAGAGCCATAGAACCACGTTAGCAGAGCTGTTTTAGAGCGAGAGAACCAGGTCAGCAGAGCTGCTTGAGAGCCAGAGAACCAGGTCAACAGAGCTGCTCTAGAGCCTAAGAACCAGGTCAACAGAGCTGGTCTTGAGCCAGAGTACCAGGTCAGCAGAGTGGCTGTAGAGCCAGAGAAACCAGGTCAGCAGAGCTGCTTTAGAGGGAGAGAACCAGGTCAGCAGAGCTGCTTTAGAGGGAGAGAACCGGGTCAGCAGAGCTGCTTCAAAGCCAGAGAACCAGGTCAGCAGATCTGCTCTAGAGCCTAAGAACCAGGTCAGCTGAGCTGGTCTTGAGGCAGAGAACCACGTCAGCAGAGCTGCTGTAGAGCCAGAGAAACCAGGTCAGCAGAGCTGCTTTAGAGTGAGAGAACCAGTTCGGCAGAGCTGCTCTAGAGCCAGAAAACCATGTCAGCAGAGCTGCTTTAGAGCCAGAGAACCAGGTCAGCAGAGCAGTTGTAGAGCCAGAGAACTAAGTCAGCAGAGCTGCTCTCGAGCCTAAGAACCAGGTCAGCAGAGCTGCTATAGAGCCAGAGAACCGGGTCAGCAGAGATACGTTAGAGCCAGAGAATCAGGTCAGCAAAGCTGCTTTAAAGCCGGAGAACCAGGTCAGCAGAGCTGCTCTAGAGCCTAAGAACCAGGTCAACAGAGCTGCTTTAGAGCCATAGAACCATGTCAGAAGAGCTGCTTTAGAGCGAGAGAACCAGGTCAGCAGAGCTGCTTTAGAGCCAGAGAACCAGGTCGGCAGAGCTGCTCTAGAGCCAGAAAACCATGTCAGCAGAGCTGCTTTAGAGCCAGAGAACCAGGTCATCAGAGCTGCTCTAGAGCCTAAGCTGTTGTAGAGCTAGAGAACCAGGTCAATAGAGCTGCTCTAGAGCCTTTAGAACCAGGTCAGCAGAGGTGCTCTAGAGCCAGAGAACCAGGTCTGCAGAGCTGCTTTAGAGCCAGAGAACCAGGTCAGCAGAGCTGTTGTAGAGCCAGAGAACCAGGTCAGCAGAGCTGCTTTAGAGCCTAAGAACCAGGTCAGCAGAGCTGCTTTAGAGCCAGAGAACCAGGTCAGCAGAGCTGCTCTAGAGCCAGAGAACCAGGTCAGCAGAGCTGCTTTAGAGCCAGAGAACCAGGTCAGCAGAGCTGCTCTAGTGCCTAAGCTGTTGTAGAGCCAGAGAACCAGGTCAGCAGAGCTGCTCTAGTGCCTAAGCTGTTGTAGAGCTAGATAACTAGGTCAGTAGAGCTGCTCTAGAGCCTTTAGAACCAGGTCAGCAGAGCTGCTCTAGAGCCAGACAACCAGGTCAGCAGAGCTGCTTTAGAGCCAGAGAACCAATTTCAGCAGAGCTGTTGTAGAGCCAGAGAACCAGGCCAGCATAGCTGCTTTAGAGCCAGAGAACCAGGTCAGCAGAGCTGTTGTAGAGCCAGTGAAACAGGTCAGCAGAGCTGCTTTAGAGCCTAAGAACCAGGTCAGCAGAGCTGCTCTAGAGCCAGAGAACCAGGTCAGCAGAGCTGCTTTAGAGGGAGAGAACCTGGTCAGCAGAGCTGCTTTAGAGGGAGAGAACAGGTCAGCAGAGCTGCTTTAGAGCCAGGGAACCTGGTCAGCAGAGCTGCTTTAGAGCCAGAGAACGAGGTCAGCAGAGCAGCTTTAGAGCCAGAGAACCAGGTCAGCAGAGCAGTTGTAGAGCCAGAGAACTAAGTCAGCAGAGCTGCTCTCGAGCCTAAGAACCAGGTCAGCAGAGCTGCTCTAGTGCCAGAGAACCGGGTCAGCAGAGATACTTTAGAGCCAGAGAAGCAGGTCAGCAAAGCTGCTTTAAAGCCAGAGAACCAGGTCAGCAGAGCTGCTCTAGAGCCTAAGAACCAGTTCAGAAGAGATGGTCTTGAGCCAGAGAACCAAGTCAGCAGAGCTGCTTTAGAGCCATGGAATCAGGTCAGCAGAGCTGCTTTAGAGCCAGAGAACCAGGTCAGCAGAGCTGCTTTAGAGCCATAGAACCAGGTCAGCAGAGCTGCTTTAGAGCAATAGAACCAGGTCAGCAGAGCTGCTTTAGAGGGAGAGAACCATGTCAGCAGAGCTGCTTTAGAGCCAGAGAACCAGGTCTGCAGAGCTGCTTTAGAGGGAGAGAACCAGGTAAGCAGAGCTGCTCTAGAGCCAGAGAACCAGGTGAGCAGAGCAGTTTTAGAGCCAGAGAACTAAGTCAGCAGAGCTGCTCTAGAGCCTAAAAACCAGGTCAGCAGAGCTGCTCTAGAGCCAGAGAACCAGGTCAGCAGAGCTGCTTTAGAGCCATAGAACCAGGTCAGCAGAGCTGCTTCAAAGCCAGAGTACCAGGTCAGTAGAGATGCTCTAGAGCCAGAGAACCAGGTCAGCAGAGCTGGTCTTGAGCCAGAGAACCAAGTCAGCAGAGCTGCTGTAGAGCCAGAGAAACCAGGTCAGCAGAGCTGCTTTAGAGGGAGAGAACCTGGTCAGCAGAGCTGCTTTAGAGCCAGAGAACCAGGTCAGCAGAGCTCCTTTAGAGGGAGAGAACCAGGTCAGCAGAGCTGCTTTAGAGCCAGGGAACCAGGTCAGCAGAGCTGCTTTAGAACCAGAGAACCAGGTCAGCAGAGATGCTTTAGAGCCAGAGAACCAGGTCAACAGAGCTGCTCTAGAGCCTAAGAACCAGGTCAGCAGAGCTGGTCTTGAGCCAGAGCAACAGGTCAGCAGAGCTCCTCTAGAGCCTAAGAACCAGGTCAGCAGAGCTGCTCTAGAGCCAGAGAACCGGGTCAATAGAGCTGTTGTAAAGCCAGAGAACCAGGCAAGCAGAGCTGCTCTAGAGCCTAAGAACCAGGTCAGCAGAGCTGTTGTAGAGCCAGAGAACCAGGTCAGCAGAGCAGCTTTAGAGCCTAAGAACCAGGTCAGCAGTGCTGTTTTAGAGCCAGAGAACCAGGTCAGCAAAGCTGCTTTATGCCAGGGAACCTGGTCAGCAGAGCTGTTTTAGAGCCATAGAACCAGGTCAGCAGAGCTACTTTAGAGCTTAAGAACCAGGTCAGCAGAGCTGCTTTAGAGCCAGAGAACCAGGTCAGCAGAGCTGCTCTAGAGCCAGAGAACCAGGTCAGCAGAGCTGCTTTAGAGCCAGAGAACCAGGTCAGCAGAGCTGCTCTAGTGCCTAAGCTGTTGTAGAGCCAGAGAACCAGGTCAGCAGAGCTGCTCTAGTGCCTAAGCTGTTGTAGAGCTAGATAAATAGGTCAGTAGAGCTGCTCTAGAGCCTTTAGAACCAGGTCAGTAGAGCTGCTCTAGAGCCAGACAACCAGGTCAGCAGAGATGCTTTAGAGCCAGAGAACAAGGTCAGCAGAGCTGTTGTAGAGCCAGAGAACCAGGTCAGCAGAGCGGCTTTAGAGCCTAAGAACCAGGTCAGCAGAGCAGTTGTAGAGCCAGAGAGCTAAGTCGGCAGAGCTGCTCTCGAGCCTAAGAACCAGGTCAGTAGAGCTGCTCTAGAGCCAGAGAACCGGGTCAGCAGAGCTGCTTTAGAGCCAGAGAACCAGGTCAGCAGAGCTGCTTCAAAGCCAGAGTACCAGGTCAGTAGAGCTGCTCTAGAGCCAGAAAACCAGGTCAGCAGAGCTGGTCTTGAGCCAGAGAACCAGGTCAGCAGAGCTGCTTTAGAGCCATAGAACCAGGTCAGCAGAGCTGCTTTAGAGCCAGAGAACCAGGACAGCAGAGCTGCTTTAGAGGGAGAGAACCATGTCAGCAGAGCTGCTTTAGAGCCAGAGAAGCAGATCTGCAGAGCTGCTTTAGAGGGAGAGAACCAGGTAAGCAGAGCTGCTCTAGAGCCAGAGAACCAGGTCAGCAGAGCTGCTCTAGAGCCAGAGAAGAAGGTCAGCAGAGCTGCTTCAAAGCCAGAGAACCAGGTCAGCAGAGCTGCTTTATAGCCATAGAACCAGGTCAGCAGAGCTGCTTTAGAGCAAGAGAAACAGGCCAGCAGAGCTGCTTCAAAGCCAGAGAACCAGGTCAGCAGATCTGCTCTAGAGCCTAAGAACCAGGTCAGCTGAGCTGGTCTTGAGCCAGAGAACCACGTCAGCAGAGCTGCTGTAGAGCCATAGAACCAGGTCAGCAGAGCTGCTTTAGAGCCATAGAACCAGGTCAGCAGAGCTGCTTTAGAGCCACAGAACCAGGTGAGCAGAGCAGTTTTAAAACCAGAGAACTAAGTCAGCAGAGCTGCTCTAGAGCCTAAGAACCAGGTCAGCAGAGCTGCTCTAGAGCCAGAGAACCAGGTCAGCAGAGCTGCTTTAGAGCCATAGAACCAGGTCAGCAGAGCTGCTTCAAAGCCAGAGTACCAGGTCAGTAGAGATGCTCTAGAGCCAGAGAACCAGGTCAGCAGAGCTGGTCTTGAGCCAGAGAACCAAGTCAGCAGAGCTGCTGTAGAGCCAGAGAAACCAGGTCAGCAGAGCTGCTTTAGAGGGAGAGAACCTGGTCAGCAGAGCTGCTTTAGAGCCAGAGAACCAGGTCAGCAGAGCTCCTTTAGAGGGAGAGAACCAGGTCAGCAGAGCTGCTTTAGAGCCAGGGAACCAGGTCAGCAGAGCTGCTTTAGAACCAGAGAACCAGGTCAGCAGAGATGCTTTAGAGCCAGAGAACCAGGTCAACAGAGCTGCTCTAGAGCCTAAGAACCAGGTCAGCAGAGCTGGTCTTGAGCCAGAGCAACAGGTCAGCAGAGCTCCTCTAGAGCCTAAGAACCAGGTCAGCAGAGCTGCTCTAGAGCCAGAGAACCGGGTCAATAGAGCTGTTGTAAAGCCAGAGAACCAGGCAAGCAGAGCTGCTCTAGAGCCTAAGAACCAGGTCAGCAGAGCTGTTGTAGAGCCAGAGAACCAGGTCAGCAGAGCAGCTTTAGAGCCTAAGAACCAGGTCAGCAGTGCTGTTTTAGAGCCAGAGAACCAGGTCAGCAAAGCTGCTTTAGAGCCAGGGAACCTGGTCAGCAGAGCTGTTTTAGAGCCATAGAACCAGGTCAGCAGAGCTACTTTAGAGCTTAAGAACCAGGTCAGCAGAGCTGCTTTAGAGCCAGAGAACCAGGTCAGCAGAGCTGCTCTAGAGCCAGAGAACCAGGTCAGCAGAGCTGCTTTAGAGCCAGAGAACCAGGTCAGCAGAGCTGCTCTAGTGCCTAAGCTGTTGTAGAGCCAGAGAACCAGGTCAGCAGAGCTGCTCTAGTGCCTAAGCTGTTGTAGAGCTAGATAAATAGGTCAGTAGAGCTGCTCTAGAGCCTTTAGAACCAGGTCAGTAGAGCTGCTCTAGAGCCAGACAACCAGGTCAGCAGAGATGCTTTAGAGCCAGAGAACAAGGTCAGCAGAGCTGTTGTAGAGCCAGAGAACCAGGTCAGCAGAGCGGCTTTAGAGCCTAAGAACCAGGTCAGCAGAGCAGTTGTAGAGCCAGAGAGCTAAGTCGGCAGAGCTGCTCTCGAGCCTAAGAACCAGGTCAGTAGAGCTGCTCTAGAGCCAGAGAACCGGGTCAGCAGAGCTGCTTTAGAGCCAGAGAACCAGGTCAGCAGAGCTGCTTCAAAGCCAGAGTACCAGGTCAGTAGAGCTGCTCTAGAGCCAGAAAACCAGGTCAGCAGAGCTGGTCTTGAGCCAGAGAACCAGGTCAGCAGAGCTGCTTTAGAGCCATAGAACCAGGTCAGCAGAGCTGCTTTAGAGCCAGAGAACCAGGACAGCAGAGCTGCTTTAGAGGGAGAGAACCATGTCAGCAGAGCTGCTTTAGAGCCAGAGAAGCAGATCTGCAGAGCTGCTTTAGAGGGAGAGAACCAGGTAAGCAGAGCTGCTCTAGAGCCAGAGAACCAGGTCAGCAGAGCTGCTCTAGAGCCAGAGAAGAAGGTCAGCAGAGCTGCTTCAAAGCCAGAGAACCAGGTCAGCAGAGCTGCTTTATAGCCATAGAACCAGGTCAGCAGAGCTGCTTTAGAGCAAGAGAAACAGGCCAGCAGAGCTGCTTCAAAGCCAGAGAACCAGGTCAGCAGATCTGCTCTAGAGCCTAAGAACCAGGTCAGCTGAGCTGGTCTTGAGCCAGAGAACCACGTCAGCAGAGCTGCTGTAGAGCCATAGAACCAGGTCAGCAGAGCTGCTTTAGAGCCATAGAACCAGGTCAGCAGAGCTGCTTTAGAGCCATAGAACCAGGTGAGCAGAGCAGTTTTAAAACCAGAGAACTAAGTCAGCAGAGCTGCTCTAGAGCCTAAGAACCAGGTCAGCAGAGCTGCTCTAGAGCCAGAGAACCATGTCAGCAGAGCTGCTTTAGAGCCAGAGAACCAGGTCAGCAGAGCTGCTTCAAAGCCAGAATACCATGTCAGTAGAGCTGCTCTAGAGCCAGAGAACCAGGTCAGCAGAGCTGGTCTTGAGCCAGAGAACCAGGTCAGCAGAGCTGCTGTAGAGCTAGAGAAACCAGGTCAGCAGAGCTGCTTTAGAGGGAGAGAACCTGGTCAGCAGAGCTGCTTTAGAGCCAGAGAACCAAGTCAGCAGAGCTCCTTTAGAGGGAGAGAACCAGGTCAGCAGAGCTGCTTTAGAGCCAGGGAACCAGGTCAGCAGAGCTGCTTTAGAACCAGAGAACCAGGTCAGCAGAGATGCTTTAGAGCCAGAGAACCAGGTCAACAGAGCTGCTCTAGAGCCTAAGAACCAGGTCAGCAGAGCTGGTCTTGAGCCAGAGCACCAGGTCAGCAGAGCTGCTCTAGAGCCTAAGAACCAGGTCAGCAGAGCTGCTCTAGAGCCAGAGAACCAGGTCAATAGAGCTGTTATAAAGCCAGAGAACCAGGCCAGCAGAGCTGCTCTAGAGCCTAAGAACCAGGTCAGCAGAGCTGCTCTAGAGCCAGAGAACCAGGTTAGCAGAGCTGCTTTAGAGCCAGAGAACCAGGTCAGCAGAGCTGTTGTAGAGCCAGAGAACCAGGTCAGCAGAGCGGCTTTAGAGCCTAAGAACCAGGTCAGCAGAGCTGCTCTAGAGCCAGAGAACCAGGTCAGCAGAGCTGGTCTTGAGCCAGAGAACCAGGTCAGCAGAGCTGCTGTAGAGCTAGAGAAACCAGGTCAGCAGAGCTGCTTTAGAGGGAGAGAACCTGGTCAGCAGAGCTGCTTTAGAGCCAGAGAACCAAGTCAGCAGAGCTCCTTTAGAGGGAGAAAACCAGGTCAGCAGAGCTGCTTTAGAGCCAGGGAACCAGGTCAGCAGAGCTGCTTTAGAACCAGAGAACCAGGTCAGCAGAGATGCTTTAGAGCCAGAGAACCAAGTCAACAGAGCTGCTCTAGAGCCTAAGAACCAGGTCAGCAGAGCTGGTCTTGAGCCAGAGCACCAGGTCAGCAGAGCTGCTCTAGAGCCTAAGAGCCAGGTCAGCAGAGCTGCTTTAGAGCCAGGGAACCTGGTCAGAAGAGCTGCTTTAGAGCCAGAGAACCAGGTCAGCAGAGCAGCTTTAGAGCCAGAGAACCAGGTCAGCAGAGCAGTTGTAGAGCCAGAGAACTAAGTCAGCAGAGCTGCTCTCGAGCCTAAGACCCAGGTCAGCAGAGCTGCTCTAGTGCCAGAGAACCGGGTCAGCAGAGATACTTTAGAGCCAGAGAAGCAGGTCAGCAAAGCTGCTTTAAAGCCAGAGAACCAGGTCAGCAGAGCTGCTCTAGAGCCTAAGAACCAGGTCAGCAGAGCTGGTCTTGAGCCAGAGAACCAAGTCAGCAGAGCTGCTTTAGAGCCATAGAATCAGGTCAGCAGAGCTGCTTTAGAGCCAGAGAACCAGGTCAGCAGAGCTGCTTTAGAGCCATAGAACCAGGTCAGCAGAGCTGCTTTAGAGCCAGAGAACCAGGACAGCAGAGCTGCTTTAGAGGGAGAGAACCATGTCAGCAGAGCTGCTTTAGAGCCAGAGAACCAGGTCTGCAGAGCTGCTTTAGAGGGAGAAAACCAGGTAAGCAGAGCTGCTCTAGAGCCAGAGAACCAGGCCAGCAGAGCTGCTCTAGAGCCAGAGAAGCAGGTCAGCAGAGCTGCTTCAAAGTCAGAGAACCAGGTCAGCAGAGCTGCTTTATAGCCATAGAACCAGGTCAGCAGAGCTGCTTTAGAGCCAGAGAAACAGGCCAGCAGAGCTGCTTCAAAGCCAGAGAACCCGGTCAGCAGATCTGCTCTAGCGCCTAAGAACCAGGTCAGCTGAGCTGGTCTTGAGCCAGAGAACCACTTAAGCAGAGCTGCTGTAGAGCCAGAGAAACCAGGTCAGCAGAGCTGCTTTAGAGTGAGAGAACCAGGTCAGCAGAGCTGCTTTAGAGCCAGAGAACCAAGTCAGCAGAGCTGCTTTAGAGCCATAGAACCAGGTCAGCAGAGCTGCTTTAGAGCCATAGAACCAGGTGAGCAGAGCAGTTTTAAAACCAGAGAACTAAGTCAGCAGAGCTGCTCTAGAGCCTAAGAACCAGGTCAGCAGAGCTGCTCTAGAGCCAGAGAACCATGTCAGCAGAGCTGCTTTAGAGCCAGAGAACCAGGTCAGCAGAGCTGCTTCAAAGCCAGAGTACCAGGTCAGTAGAGCTGCTCTAGAGCCAGAGAACCAGGTCAGCAGAGCTGGTCTTGAGCCAGAGAACCAGGTCAGCAGAGCTGCTGTAGAGCTAGAGAAACCAGGTCAGCAGAGCTGCTTTAGAGGGAGAGAACCTGGTCAGCAGAGCTGCTTTAGAGCCAGAGAACCAAGTCAGCAGAGCTCCTTTAGAGGGAGAGAACCAGGTCAGCAGAGCTGATTTAGAGCCAGGGAACCAGGTCAGCAGATCTGCTTTAGAACCAGAGAACCAGGTCAGCAGAGATGCTTTAGAGCCAGAGAACCAGGTCAACAGAGCTGCTCTAGAGCCTAAGAACCAGGTCAGCAGAGCTGGTCTTAAGCCAGCACACCAGGTCAGCAGAGCTGCTCTAGAGCCTAAGAACCAGGTCAGCAGAGCTGCTCTAGAGACAGAGAACCAGGTCAATAGAGCTGTTGTAAAGCCAGAGAACCAGGCCAGCAGAGCTGCTCTAGAGCCTAAGAACCAGGTCAGCAGAGCTGCTCTAGAGCCAGAGAACCAGGTCAGCAGAGCTGCTCTAGAGCCAGAGAACCAGGTCAATAGAGCTGTTGTAAAGCCAGAGAACCAGGCCAGCAGAGCTGCTCTGGAGCCTAAGAACCAGGTCAGCAGAGCTGCTCTAGAGCCAGAGAACCAGGTCAGCAGAGCTGCTTTAGAGCCAGAGAACAAGGTCAGCAGAGCGGCTTTAGAGCCTAAGAACCAGGTCAGCAGAGCTGCTCTAGAGCCAGAGAACCAGGTCAGCAGAGCTGCTTTAGAGGGAGAGAACCTGGTCAGCAGTGCTGTTTTAGAGCCAGAGAACCAGGTCAGCAAAGCTGCTTTAGAGCCAGGGAACCTGGTCAGCAGAGCTGTTTTAGAGCCATAGAACCAGGTCAGCAGAGCTGTTTTAGAGCGAGAGAACCAGGTCAGCAGAGCTGCTTTAGAGCCAGAGAACCAGGTCAACAGAGCTGCTCTAGAGCCTAAGAACCAGGTCAGCAGAGCTGGTCTTGAGCCAGAGTATCAGGTCAGCAGAGCGGCTGTAGAGCCAGAGAAACCAGGTCAGCAGAGCTGCTTTAGAGGGAGAGAACCAGGTCAGCAGAGCTTCTTTAGATGGAGAGAACCGGGTCAGCGGAGCTGCTTTAGAGCCAGAGAACCAGGTCAGCAGAGCTGCTCTAGAGCCAGAAAACCATGTCAGCAGAGCTGCTTTAGAGCCAGAGAACCAGGTCAGCAGAGCTGCTCTAGTGCCTAAGCTGTTGTAGAGCTAGAGAACCAGGTCAGTAGAGCTTCTCTAGAGCCTTTAGAACCAGGTCAGCAGAGCTGCTCTAGAGCTTAAGAACCAGGTCAGCAGAGCTGCTCTAGAGCCAGAGAACCGGGTCAATAGAGCTGTTGTAAAGCCAGAGAACCAGGCAAGCAGAGCTGCTCTAGAGCCTAAGAACCAGGTCAGCAGAGCTGCTCTAGAGCCAGAGAACCAGGTCAGCAGAGCTGCTTTAGAGCCAGAGAACCAGGTCAGCAGAGCTGTTGTAGAGCCAGAGAACCAGGTCAGCAGAGCGGCTTTAGAGTCTAAGAACCAGGTCAGTAGAGCTGCTCTAGAGCCAGAGAACCAGGTCAGCAGAGCTGCTTTAGAGGGAGAGAACCTGGTCAGCAGTGCTGTTTTAGAGCCAGAGAACCAGGTCAGCAAAGCTGCTTTAGAGCCAGGGAACCTGGTCAGCAGAGCTGTTTTAGAGCCATAGAACCAGGTCAGCAGAGCTACTTTAGAGCCTAAGAACCAGGTCAGCAGAGCTGCTTTAGAGCCAGAGAACCAGGTCAGCAGAGCTGCTCTAGAGCCAGAGAACCAGGTCAGCAGAGCTGCTTTAGAGCCAGAGAACCAGGTCAGCAGAGCTGCTCTAGTGCCTAAGCTGTTGTAGAGCCAGAGAACCAGGTCAGCAGAGCTGCTCTAGTGCCTAAGCTGTTGTAGAGCTAGATAACTAGGTCAGTAGAGCTGCTCTAGAGCCTTTAGAACCAGGTCAGCAGAGCTGCTCTAGAGCCAGACAACCAGGTCAGCAGAGCTGCTTTAGAGCCAGAGAACCAATTTCAGCAGAGCTGTTGTAGAGCCAGAGAACCAGGCCAGCATAGCTGCTTTAGAGCCAGAGAACCAGGTCAGCAGAGCTGTTGTAGAGCCAGTGAAACAGGTCAGCAGAGCTGCTTTAGAGCCTAAGAACCAGGTCAGCAGAGCTGCTCTAGAGCCAGAGAACCAGGTCAGCAGAGCTGCTTTAGAGGGAGAGAACCTGGTCAGCAGAGCTGCTTTAGAGGGAGAGAACAGGTCAGCAGAGCTGCTTTAGAGCCAGGGAACCTGGTCAGCAGAGCTGCTTTAGAGCCAGAGAACGAGGTCAGCAGAGCAGCTTTAGAGCCAGAGAACCAGGTCAGCAGAGCAGTTGTAGAGCCAGAGAACTAAGTCAGCAGAGCTGCTCTCGAGCCTAAGAACCAGGTCAGCAGAGCTGCTCTAGTGCCAGAGAACCGGGTCAGCAGAGATACTTTAGAGCCAGAGAAGCAGGTCAGCAAAGCTGCTTTAAAGCCAGAGAACCAGGTCAGCAGAGCTGCTCTAGAGCCTAAGAACCAGTTCAGAAGAGCTGGTCTTGAGCCAGAGAACCAAGTCAGCAGAGCTGCTTTAGAGCCATGGAATCAGGTCAGCAGAGCTGCTTTAGAGCCAGAGAACCAGGTCAGCAGAGCTGCTTTAGAGCCATAGAACCAGGTCAGCAGAGCTGCTTTAGAGCAATAGAACCAGGTCAGCAGAGCTGCTTTAGAGGGAGAGAACCATGTCAGCAGAGCTGCTTTAGAGCCAGAGAACCAGGTCTGCAGAGCTGCTTTAGAGGGAGAGAACCAGGTAAGCAGAGCTGCTCTAGAGCCAGAGAACCAGGTGAGCAGAGCAGTTTTAGAGCCAGAGAACTAAGTCAGCAGAGCTGCTCTAGAGCCTAAAAACCAGGTCAGCAGAGCTGCTCTAGAGCCAGAGAACCAGGTCAGCAGAGCTGCTTTAGAGCCATAGAACCAGGTCAGCAGAGCTGCTTCAAAGCCAGAGTACCAGGTCAGTAGAGATGCTCTAGAGCCAGAGAACCAGGTCAGCAGAGCTGGTCTTGAGCCAGAGAACCAAGTCAGCAGAGCTGCTGTAGAGCCAGAGAAACCAGGTCAGCAGAGCTGCTTTAGAGGGAGAGAACCTGGTCAGCAGAGCTGCTTTAGAGCCAGAGAACCAGGTCAGCAGAGCTCCTTTAGAGGGAGAGAACCAGGTCAGCAGAGCTGCTTTAGAGCCAGGGAACCAGGTCAGCAGAGCTGCTTTAGAACCAGAGAACCAGGTCAGCAGAGATGCTTTAGAGCCAGAGAACCAGGTCAACAGAGCTGCTCTAGAGCCTAAGAACCAGGTCAGCAGAGCTGGTCTTGAGCCAGAGCAACAGGTCAGCAGAGCTCCTCTAGAGCCTAAGAACCAGGTCAGCAGAGCTGCTCTAGAGCCAGAGAACCGGGTCAATAGAGCTGTTGTAAAGCCAGAGAACCAGGCAAGCAGAGCTGCTCTAGAGCCTAAGAACCAGGTCAGCAGAGCTGTTGTAGAGCCAGAGAATCAGGTCAGCAGAGCAGCTTTAGAGCCTAAGAACCAGGTCAGCAGTGCTGTTTTAGAGCCAGAGAACCAGGTCAGCAAAGCTGCTTTAGAGCCAGGGAACCTGGTCAGCAGAGCTGTTTTAGAGCCATAGAACCAGGTCAGCAGAGCTACTTTAGAGCTTAAGAACCAGGTCAGCAGAGCTGCTTTAGAGCCAGAGAACCAGGTCAGCAGAGCTGCTCTAGAGCCAGAGAACCAGGTCAGCAGAGCTGCTTTAGAGCCAGAGAACCAGGTCAGCAGAGCTGCTCTAGTGCCTAAGCTGTTGTAGAGCCAGAGAACCAGGTCAGCAGAGCTGCTCTAGTGCCTAAGCTGTTGTAGAGCTAGATAAATAGGTCAGTAGAGCTGCTCTAGAGCCTTTAGAACCAGGTCAGTAGAGCTGCTCTAGAGCCAGACAACCAGGTCAGCAGAGATGCTTTAGAGCCAGAGAACAAGGTCAGCAGAGCTGTTGTAGAGCCAGAGAACCAGGTCAGCAGAGCGGCTTTAGAGCCTAAGAACCAGGTCAGCAGAGCAGTTGTAGAGCCAGAGAGCTAAGTCGGCAGAGCTGCTCTCGAGCCTAAGAACCAGGTCAGTAGAGCTGCTCTAGAGCCAGAGAACCGGGTCAGCAGAGCTGCTTTAGAGCCAGAGAACCAGGTCAGCAGAGCTGCTTCAAAGCCAGAGTACCAGGTCAGTAGAGCTGCTCTAGAGCCAGAAAACCAGGTCAGCAGAGCTGGTCTTGAGCCAGAGAACCAGGTCAGCAGAGCTGCTTTAGAGCCATAGAACCAGGTCAGCAGAGCTGCTTTAGAGCCAGAGAACCAGGACAGCAGAGCTGCTTTAGAGGGAGAGAACCATGTCAGCAGAGCTGCTTTAGAGCCAGAGAAGCAGATCTGCAGAGCTGCTTTAGAGGGAGAGAACCAGGTAAGCAGAGCTGCTCTAGAGCCAGAGAACCAGGTCAGCAGAGCTGCTCTAGAGCCAGAGAAGAAGGTCAGCAGAGCTGCTTCAAAGCCAGAGAACCAGGTCAGCAGAGCTGCTTTATAGCCATAGAACCAGGTCAGCAGAGCTGCTTTAGAGCAAGAGAAACAGGCCAGCAGAGCTGCTTCAAAGCCAGAGAACCAGGTCAGCAGATCTGCTCTAGAGCCTAAGAACCAGGTCAGCTGAGCTGGTCTTGAGCCAGAGAACCACGTCAGCAGAGCTGCTGTAGAGCCATAGAACCAGGTCAGCAGAGCTGCTTTAGAGCCATAGAACCAGGTCAGCAGAGCTGCTTTAGAGCCATAGAACCAGGTGAGCAGAGCAGTTTTAAAACCAGAGAACTAAGTCAGCAGAGCTGCTCTAGAGCCTAAGAACCAGGTCAGCAGAGCTGCTCTAGAGCCAGAGAACCAGGTCAGCAGAGCTGCTTTAGAGCCATAGAACCAGGTCAGCAGAGCTGCTTCAAAGCCAGAGTACCAGGTCAGTAGAGATGCTCTAGAGCCAGAGAACCAGGTCAGCAGAGCTAGTCTTGAGCCAGAGAACCAAGTCAGCAGAGCTGCTGTAGAGCCAGAGAAACCAGGTCAGCAGAGCTGCTTTAGAGGGAGAGAACCTGGTCAGCAGAGCTGCTTTAGAGCCAGAGAACCAGGTCAGCAGAGCTCCTTTAGAGGGAGAGAACCAGGTCAGCAGAGCTGCTTTAGAGCCAGGGAACCAGGTCAGCAGAGCTGCTTTAGAACCAGAGAACCAGGTCAGCAGAGATGCTTTAGAGCCAGAGAACCAGGTCAACAGAGCTGCTCTAGAGCCTAAGAACCAGGTCAGCAGAGCTGGTCTTGAGCCAGAGCAACAGGTCAGCAGAGCTCCTCTAGAGCCTAAGAACCAGGTCAGCAGAGCTGCTCTAGAGCCAGAGAACCGGGTCAATAGAGCTGTTGTAAAGCCAGAGAACCAGGCAAGCAGAGCTGCTCTAGAGCCTAAGAACCAGGTCAGCAGAGCTGTTGTAGAGCCAGAGAACCAGGTCAGCAGAGCAGCTTTAGAGCCTAAGAACCAGGTCAGCAGTGCTGTTTTAGAGCCAGAGAACCAGGTCAGCAAAGCTGCTTTAGAGCCAGGGAACCTGGTCAGCAGAGCTGTTTTAGAGCCATAGAACCAGGTCAGCAGAGCTACTTTAGAGCTTAAGAACCAGGTCAGCAGAGCTGCTTTAGAGCCAGAGAACCAGGTCAGCAGAGCTGCTCTAGTGCCTAAGCTGTTGTAGAGCCAGAGAACCAGGTCAGCAGAGCTGCTCTAGTGCCTAAGCTGTTGTAGAGCTAGATAAATAGGTCAGTAGAGCTGCTCTAGAGCCTTTAGAACCAGGTCAGTAGAGCTGCTCTAGAGCCAGACAACCAGGTCAGCAGAGATGCTTTAGAGCCAGAGAACAAGGTCAGCAGAGCTGTTGTAGAGCCAGAGAACCAGGTCAGCAGAGCGGCTTTAGAGCCTAAGAACCAGGTCAGCAGAGCAGTTGTAGAGCCAGAGAGCTAAGTCGGCAGAGCTGCTCTCGAGCCTAAGAACCAGGTCAGTAGAGCTGCTCTAGAGCCAGAGAACCGGGTCAGCAGAGCTGCTTTAGAGCCAGAGAACCAGGTCAGCAGAGCTGCTTCAAAGCCAGAGTACCAGGTCAGTAGAGCTGCTCTAGAGCCAGAAAACCAGGTCAGCAGAGCTGGTCTTGAGCCAGAGAACCAGGTCAGCAGAGCTGCTTTAGAGCCATAGAACCAGGTCAGCAGAGCTGCTTTAGAGCCAGAGAACCAGGACAGCAGAGCTGCTTTAGAGGGAGAGAACCATGTCAGCAGAGCTGCTTTAGAGCCAGAGAAGCAGATCTGCAGAGCTGCTTTAGAGGGAGAGAACCAGGTAAGCAGAGCTGCTCTAGAGCCAGAGAACCAGGTCAGCAGAGCTGCTCTAGAGCCAGAGAAGAAGGTCAGCAGAGCTGCTTCAAAGCCAGAGAACCAGGTCAGCAGAGCTGCTTTATAGCCATAGAACCAGGTCAGCAGAGCTGCTTTAGAGCAAGAGAAACAGGCCAGCAGAGCTGCTTCAAAGCCAGAGAACCAGGTCAGCAGATCTGCTCTAGAGCCTAAGAACCAGGTCAGCTGAGCTGGTCTTGAGCCAGAGAACCACGTCAGCAGAGCTGCTGTAGAGCCATAGAACCAGGTCAGCAGAGCTGCTTTAGAGCCATAGAACCAGGTCAGCAGAGCTGCTTTAGAGCCATAGAACCAGGTGAGCAGAGCAGTTTTAAAACCAGAGAACTAAGTCAGCAGAGCTGCTCTAGAGCCTAAGAACCAGGTCAGCAGAGCTGCTCTAGAGCCAGAGAACCATGTCAGCAGAGCTGCTTTAGAGCCAGAGAACCAGGTCAGCAGAGCTGCTTCAAAGCCAGAATACCATGTCAGTAGAGCTGCTCTAGAGCCAGAGAACCAGGTCAGCAGAGCTGGTCTTGAGCCAGAGAACCAGGTCAGCAGAGCTGCTGTAGAGCTAGAGAAACCAGGTCAGCAGAGCTGCTTTAGAGGGAGAGAACCTGGTCAGCAGAGCTGCTTTAGAGCCAGAGAACCAAGTCAGCAGAGCTCCTTTAGAGGGAGAGAACCAGGTCAGCAGAGCTGCTTTAGAGCCAGGGAACCAGGTCAGCAGAGCTGCTTTAGAACCAGAGAACCAGGTCAGCAGAGATGCTTTAGAGCCAGAGAACCAGGTCAACAGAGCTGCTCTAGAGCCTAAGAACCAGGTCAGCAGAGCTGGTCTTGAGCCAGAGCACCAGGTCAGCAGAGCTGCTCTAGAGCCTAAGAACCAGGTCAGCAGAGCTGCTCTAGAGCCAGAGAACCAGGTCAATAGAGCTGTTATAAAGCCAGAGAACCAGGCCAGCAGAGCTGCTCTAGAGCCTAAGAACCAGGTCAGCAGAGCTGCTCTAGAGCCAGAGAACCAGGTTAGCAGAGCTGCTTTAGAGCCAGAGAACCAGGTCAGCAGAGCTGTTGTAGAGCCAGAGAACCAGGTCAGCAGAGCGGCTTTAGAGCCTAAGAACCAGGTCAGCAGAGCTGCTCTAGAGCCAGAGAACCAGGTCAGCAGAGCTGGTCTTGAGCCAGAGAACCAGGTCAGCAGAGCTGCTGTAGAGCTAGAGAAACCAGGTCAGCAGAGCTGCTTTAGAGGGAGAGAACCTGGTCAGCAGAGCTGCTTTAGAGCCAGAGAACCAAGTCAGCAGAGCTCCTTTAGAGGGAGAAAACCAGGTCAGCAGAGCTGCTTTAGAGCCAGGGAACCAGGTCAGCAGAGCTGCTTTAGAACCAGAGAACCAGGTCAGCAGAGATGCTTTAGAGCCAGAGAACCAAGTCAACAGAGCTGCTCTAGAGCCTAAGAACCAGGTCAGCAGAGCTGGTCTTGAGCCAGAGCACCAGGTCAGCAGAGCTGCTCTAGAGCCTAAGAACCAGGTCAGCAGAGCTGCTTTAGAGCCAGGGAACCTGGTCAGAAGAGCTGCTTTAGAGCCAGAGAACCAGGTCAGCAGAGCAGCTTTAGAGCCAGAGAACCAGGTCAGCAGAGCAGTTGTAGAGCCAGAGAACTAAGTCAGCAGAGCTGCTCTCGAGCCTAAGACCCAGGTCAGCAGAGCTGCTCTAGTGCCAGAGAACCGGGTCAGCAGAGATACTTTAGAGCCAGAGAAGCAGGTCAGCAAAGCTGCTTTAAAGCCAGAGAACCAGGTCAGCAGAGCTGCTCTAGAGCCTAAGAACCAGGTCAGCAGAGCTGGTCTTGAGCCAGAGAACCAAGTCAGCAGAGCTGCTTTAGAGCCATAGAATCAGGTCAGCAGAGCTGCTTTAGAGCCAGAGAACCAGGTCAGCAGAGCTGCTTTAGAGCCATAGAACCAGGTCAGCAGAGCTGCTTTAGAGCCAGAGAACCAGGACAGCAGAGCTGCTTTAGAGGGAGAGAACCATGTCAGCAGAGCTGCTTTAGAGCCAGAGAACCAGGTCTGCAGAGCTGCTTTAGAGGGAGAAAACCAGGTAAGCAGAGCTGCTCTAGAGCCAGAGAACCAGGCCAGCAGAGCTGCTCTAGAGCCAGAGAAGCAGGTCAGCAGAGCTGCTTCAAAGTCAGAGAACCAGGTCAGCAGAGCTGCTTTATAGCCATAGAACCAGGTCAGCAGAGCTGCTTTAGAGCCAGAGAAACAGGCCAGCAGAGCTGCTTCAAAGCCAGAGAACCCGGTCAGCAGATCTGCTCTAGAGCCTAAGAACCAGGTCAGCTGAGCTGGTCTTGAGCCAGAGAACCACTTAAGCAGAGCTGCTGTAGAGCCAGAGAAACCAGGTCAGCAGAGCTGCTTTAGAGTGAGAGAACCAGGTCAGCAGAGCTGCTTTAGAGCCAGAGAACCAAGTCAGCAGAGCTGCTTTAGAGCCATAGAACCAGGTCAGCAGAGCTGCTTTAGAGCCATAGAACCAGGTGAGCAGAGCAGTTTTAAAACCAGATAACTAAGTCAGCAGAGCTGCTCTAGAAACTAAGAACCAGGTCAGCAGAGCTGCTCTAGAGCCAGAGAACCATGTCAGCAGAGCTGCTTTAGAGCCAGAGAACCAGGTCAGCAGAGCTGCTTCAAAGCCAGAGTACCAGGTCAGTAGAGCTGCTCTAGAGCCAGAGAACCAGGTCAGCAGAGCTGGTCTTGAGCCAGAGAACCAGGTCAGCAGAGCTGCTGTAGAGCTAGAGAAACCAGGTCAGCAGAGCTGCTTTAGAGGGAGAGAACCTGGTCAGCAGAGCTGCTTTAGAGCCAGAGAACCAAGTCAGCAGAGCTCCTTTAGAGGGAGAGAACCAGGTCAGCAGAGCTGATTTAGAGCCAGGGAACCAGGTCAGCAGATCTGCTTTAGAACCAGAGAACCAGGTCAGCAGAGATGCTTTAGAGCCAGAGAACCAGGTCAACAGAGCTGCTCTAGAGCCTAAGAACCAGGTCAGCAGAGCTGGTCTTAAGCCAGAACACCAGGTCAGCAGAGCTGCTCTAGAGCCTAAGAACCAGGTCAGCAGAGCTGCTCTTGAGACAGAGAACCAGGTCAATAGAGCTGTTGTAAAGCCAGAGAACCAGGCCAGCAGAGCTGCTCTAGAGCCTAAGAACCAGGTCAGCAGAGCTGCTCTAGAGCCAGAGAACCAGGTCAGCAGAGCTGCTCTAGAGCCAGAGAACCAGGTCAATAGAGCTGTTGTAAAGCCAGAGAACCAGGCCAGCAGAGCTGCTCTGGAGCCTAAGAACCAGGTCAGCAGAGCTGCTCTAGAGCCAGAGAACCAGGTCAGCAGAGCTGCTTTAGAGCCAGAGAACAAGGTCAGCAGAGCGGCTTTAGAGCCTAAGAACCAGGTCAGCAGAGCTGCTCTAGAGCCAGAGAACCAGGTCAGCAGAGCTGCTTTAGAGGGAGAGAACCTGGTCAGCAGTGCTGTTTTAGAGCCAGAGAACCAGGTCAGCAAAGCTGCTTTAGAGCCAGGGAACCTGGTCAGCAGAGCTGTTTTAGAGCCATAGAACCAGGTCAGCAGAGCTGTTTTAGAGCGAGAGAACCAGGTCAGCAGAGCTGCTTTAGAGCCAGAGAACCAGGTCAACAGAGCTGCTCTAGAGCCTAAGAACCAGGTCAGCAGAGCTGGTCTTGAGCCAGAGTATCAGGTTAGCAGAGCGGCTGTAGAGCCAGAGAAACCAGGTCAGCAGAGCTGCTTTAGAGGGAGAGAACCAGGTCAGCAGAGCTTCTTTAGATGGAGAGAACCGGGTCAGCGGAGCTGCTTTAGAGCCAGAGAACCAGGTCAGCAGAGCTGCTCTAGAGCCAGAAAACCATGTCAGCAGAGCTGCTTTAGAGCCAGAGAACCAGGTCAGCAGAGCTGCTCTAGTGCCTAAGCTGTTGTAGAGCTAGAGAACCAGGTCAGTAGAGCTTCTCTAGAGCCTTTAGAACCAGGTCAGCAGAGCTGCTCTAGAGCTTAAGAACCAGGTCAGCAGAGCTGCTCTAGAGCCAGAGAACCGGGTCAATAGAGCTGTTGTAAAGCCAGAGAACCAGGCAAGCAGAGCTGCTCTAGAGCCTAAGAACCAGGTCAGCAGAGCTGCTCTAGAGCCAGAGAACCAGGTCAGCAGAGCTGCTTTAGAGCCAGAGAACCAGGTCAGCAGAGCTGTTGTAGAGCCAGAGAACCAGGTCAGCAGAGCGGCTTTAGAGTCTAAGAACCAGGTCAGTAGAGCTGCTCTAGAGCCAGAGAACCAGGTCAGCAGAGCTGCTTTAGAGGGAGAGAACCTGGTCAGCAGTGCTGTTTTAGAGCCAGAGAACCAGGTCAGCAAAGCTGCTTTAGAGCCAGGGAACCTGGTCAGCAGAGCTGTTTTAGAGCCATAGAACCAGGTCAGCAGAGCTACTTTAGAGCCTAAGAACCAGGTCAGCAGAGCTGCTTTAGAGCCAGAGAACCAGGTCAGCAGAGCTGGTCTTGAGCCAGAGAACCAGGTCAGCAGAGCTGCTTTAGAGCCAGAGAACCAGGTCAGCAGAGCTGCTCTAGTGCCTAAGCTGTTGTAGAGCCAGAGAACCAGGTCAGCAGAGCTGCTCTAGTGCCTAAGCTGTTGTAGAGCTAGATAAATAGGTCAGTAGAGCTGCTCTAGAGCCTTTAGAACCAGGTCAGTAGAGCTGCTCTAGAGCCAGACAACCAGGTCAGCAGAGATGCTTTAGAGCCAGAGAACAAGGTCAGCAGAGCTGTTGTAGAGCCAGAGAACCAGGTCAGCAGAGCGGCTTTAGAGCCTAAGAACCAGGTCAGCAGAGCAGTTGTAGAGCCAGAGAGCTAAGTCGGCAGAGCTGCTCTCGAGCCTAAGAACCAGGTCAGTAGAGCTGCTCTAGAGCCAGAGAACCGGGTCAGCAGAGCTGCTTTAGAGCCAGAGAACCAGGTCAGCAGAGCTGCTTCAAAGCCAGAGTACCAGGTCAGTAGAGCTGCTCTAGAGCCAGAAAACCAGGTCAGCAGAGCTGGTCTTGAGCCAGAGAACCAGGTCAGCAGAGCTGCTTTAGAGCCATAGAACCAGGTCAGCAGAGCTGCTTTAGAGCCAGAGAACCAGGACAGCAGAGCTGCTTTAGAGGGAGAGAACCATGTCAGCAGAGCTGCTTTAGAGCCAGAGAAGCAGGTCTGCAGAGCTGCTTTAGAGGGAGAGAACCAGGTAAGCAGAGCTGCTCTAGAGCCAGAGAACCAGGTCAGCAGAGCTGCTCTAGAGCCAGAGAAGAAGGTCAGCAGAGCTGCTTCAAAGCCAGAGAACCAGGTCAGCAGAGCTGCTTTATAGCCATAGAACCAGGTCAGCAGAGCTGCTTTAGAGCAAGAGAAACAGGCCAGCAGAGCTGCTTCAAAGCCAGAGAACCAGGTCAGCAGATCTGCTCTAGAGCCTAAGAACCAGGTCAGCTGAGCTGGTCTTGAGCCAGAGAACCACGTCAGCAGAGCTGCTGTAGAGCCATAGAACCAGGTCAGCAGAGCTGCTTTAGAGCCATAGAACCAGGTCAGCAGAGCTGCTTTAGAGCCATAGAACCAGGTGAGCAGAGCAGTTTTAAAACCAGAGAACTAAGTCAGCAGAGCTGCTCTAGAGCCTAAGAACCAGGTCAGCAGAGCTGCTCTAGAGCCAGAGAACCATGTCAGCAGAGCTGCTTTAGAGCCAGAGAACCAGGTCAGCAGAGCTGCTTCAAAGCCAGAATACCATGTCAGTAGAGCTGCTCTAGAGCCAGAGAACCAGGTCAGCAGAGCTGGTCTTGAGCCAGAGAACCAGGTCAGCAGAGCTGCTGTAGAGCTAGAGAAACCAGGTCAGCAGAGCTGCTTTAGAGGGAGAGAACCTGGTCAGCAGAGCTGCTTTAGAGCCAGAGAACCAAGTCAGCAGAGCTCCTTTAGAGGGAGAGAACCAGGTCAGCAGAGCTGCTTTAGAGCCAGGGAACCAGGTCAGCAGAGCTGCTTTAGAACCAGAGAACCAGGTCAGCAGAGATGCTTTAGAGCCAGAGAACCAGGTCAACAGAGCTGCTCTAGAGCCTAAGAACCAGGTCAGCAGAGCTGGTCTTGAGCCAGAGCACCAGGTCAGCAGAGCTGCTCTAGAGCCTAAGAACCAGGTCAGCAGAGCTGCTCTAGAGCCAGAGAACCAGGTCAATAGCGCTGTTATAAAGCCAGAGAACCAGGCCAGCAGAGCTGCTCTAGAGCCTAAGAACCAGGTCAGCAGAGCTGCTCTAGAGCCAGAGAACCAGGTTAGCAGAGCTGCTTTAGAGCCAGAGAACCAGGTCAGCAGAGCTGTTGTAGAGCCAGAGAACCAGGTCAGCAGAGCGGCTTTAGAGCCTAAGAACCAGGTCAGCAGAGCTGCTCTAGAGCCAGAGAACCAGGTCAGCAGAGCTGGTCTTGAGCCAGAGAACCAGGTCAGCAGAGCTGCTGTAGAGCTAGAGAAACCAGGTCAGCAGAGCTGCTTTAGAGGGAGAGAACCTGGTCAGCAGAGCTGCTTTAGAGCCAGAGAACCAAGTCAGCAGAGCTCCTTTAGAGGGAGAAAACCAGGTCAGCAGAGCTGCTTTAGAGCCAGGGAACCAGGTCAGCAGAGCTGCTTTAGAACCAGAGAACCAGGTCAGCAGAGATGCTTTAGAGCCAGAGAACCAAGTCAACAGAGCTGCTCTAGAGCCTAAGAACCAGGTCAGCAGAGCTGGTCTTGAGCCAGAGCACCAGGTCAGCAGAGCTGCTCTAGAGCCTAAGAACCAGGTCAGCAGAGCTGCTTTAGAGCCAGGGAACCTGGTCAGAAGAGCTGCTTTAGAGCCAGAGAACCAGGTCAGCAGAGCAGCTTTAGAGCCAGAGAACCAGGTCAGCAGAGCAGTTGTAGAGCCAGAGAACTAAGTCAGCAGAGCTGCTCTCGAGCCTAAGACCCAGGTCAGCAGAGCTGCTCTAGTGCCAGAGAACCGGGTCAGCAGAGATACTTTAGAGCCAGAAAAGCAGGTCAGCAAAGCTGCTTTAAAGCCAGAGAACCAGGTCAGCAGAGCTGCTCTAGAGCCTAAGAACCAGGTCAGCAGAGCTGGTCTTGAGCCAGACAACCAAGTCAGCAGAGCTGCTTTAGAGCCATAGAATCAGGTCAGCAGAGCTGCTTTAGAGCCAGAGAACCAGGTCAGCAGAGCTGCTTTAGAGCCATAGAACCAGGTCAGCAGAGCTGCTTTAGAGCCAGAGAACCAGGACAGCAGAGCTGCTTTAGAGGGAGAGAACCATGTCAGCAGAGCTGCTTTAGAGCCAGAGAACCAGGTCTGCAGAGCTGCTTTAGAGGGAGAAAACCAGGTAAGCAGAGCTGCTCTAGAGCCAGAGAACCAGGCCAGCAGAGCTGCTCTAGAGCCAGAGAAGCAGGTCAGCAGAGCTGCTTCAAAGTCAGAGAACCAGGTCAGCAGAGCTGCTTTATAGCCATAGAACCAGGTCAGCAGAGCTGCTTTAGAGCCAGAGAAACAGGCCAGCAGAGCTGCTTCAAAGCCAGAGAACCCGGTCAGCAGATCTGCTCTAGAGCCTAAGAACCAGGTCAGCTGAGCTGGTCTTGAGCCAGAGAACCACTTAAGCAGAGCTGCTGTAGAGCCAGAGAAACCAGGTCAGCAGAGCTGCTTTAGAGTGAGAGAACCAGGTCAGCAGAGCTGCTTTAGAGCCAGAGAACCAAGTCAGCAGAGCTGCTTTAGAGCCATAGAACCAGGTCAGCAGAGCTGCTTTAGAGCCATAGAACCAGGTGAGCAGAGCAGTTTTAAAACCAGAGAACTAAGTCAGCAGAGCTGCTCTAGAGCCTAAGAACCAGGTCAGCAGAGCTGCTCTAGAGCCAGAGAACCATGTCAGCAGAGCTGCTTTAGAGCCAGAGAACCAGGTCAGCAGAGCTGCTTCAAAGCCAGAGTACCAGGTCAGTAGAGCTGCTCTAGAGCCAGAGAACCAGGTCAGCAGAGCTGGTCTTGAGCCAGAGAACCAGGTCAGCAGAGCTGCTGTAGAGCTAGAGAAACCAGGTCAGCAGAGCTGCTTTAGAGGGAGAGAACCTGGTCAGCAGAGCTGCTTTAGAGCCAGAGAACCAAGTCAGCAGAGCTCCTTTAGAGGGAGAGAACCAGGTCAGCAGAGCTGATTTAGAGCCAGGGAACCAGGTCAGCAGATCTGCTTTAGAACCAGAGAACCAGGTCAGCAGAGATGCTTTAGAGCCAGAGAACCAGGTCAACAGAGCTGCTCTAGAGCCTAAGAACCAGGTCAGCAGAGCTAGTCTTAAGCCAGAACACCAGGTCAGCAGAGCTGCTCTAGAGCCTAAGAACCAGGTCAGCAGAGCTGCTCTAGAGCCAGAGAACCAGGTCAATAGAGCTGTTGTAAAGCCAGAGAACCAGGCCAGCAGAGCTGCTCTAGAGCCTAAGAACCAGGTCAGCAGAGCTGCTCTAGAGCCAGAGAACCAGGTCAGCAGAGCTGCTCTAGAGCCAGAGAACCAGGTCAATAGAGCTGTTGTAAAGCCAGAGAACCAGGCCAGCAGAGCTGCTCTGGAGCCTAAGAACCAGGTCAGCAGAGCTGCTCTAGAGCCAGAGAACCAGGTCAGCAGAGCTGCTTTAGAGCCAGAGAACAAGGTCAGCAGAGCGGCTTTAGAGCCTAAGAACCAGGTCAGCAGAGCTGCTCTAGAGCCAGAGAACCAGGTCAGCAGAGCTGCTTTAGAGGGAGAGAACATGGTCAGCAGTGCTGCTTTAGAGCCAGAGAACCAAGTCAGCAGAGCTCCTTTAGAGGGAGAGAACCAGGTCAGCAGAGCTGCTTTAGAGCCAGGGAACCAGGTCAGCAGAGCTGCTTTAGAACCAGAGAACCAGGTCAGCAGAGATGCTTTAGAGCCAGAGAACCAGGTCAACAGAGCTGCTCTAGAGCCTAAGAACCAGGTCAGCAGAGCTGGTCTTGAGCCAGAGCACCAGGTCAGCAGAGCTGCTCTAGAGCCTAAGAACCAGGTCAGCAGAGCTGCTCTAGAGCCAGAGAACCAGGTCAATAGAGCTGTTATAAAGCCAGAGAACCAGGCCAGCAGAGCTGCTCTAGAGCCTAAGAACCAGGTCAGCAGAGCTGCTCTAGAGCCAGAGAACCAGGTTAGCAGAGCTGCTTTAGAGCCAGAGAACCAGGTCAGCAGAGCTGCTTCAAAGCCAGAATACCATGTCAGTAGAGCTGCTCTAGAGCCAGAGAACCAGGTCAGCAGAGCTGGTCTTGAGCCAGAGAACCAGGTCAGCAGAGCTGCTGTAGAGCTAGAGAAACCAGGTCAGCAGAGCTGCTTTAGAGGGAGAGAACCTGGTCAGCAGAGCTGCTTTAGAGCCAGAGAACCAAGTCAGCAGAGCTCCTTTAGAGGGAGAGAACCAGGTCAGCAGAGCTGCTTTAGAGCCAGGGAACCAGGTCAGCAGAGCTGCTTTAGAACCAGAGAACCAGGTCAGCAGAGATGCTTTAGAGCCAGAGAACCAGGTCAACAGAGCTGCTCTAGAGCCTAAGAACCAGGTCAGCAGAGCTGGTCTTGAGCCAGAGCACCAGGTCAGCAGAGCTGCTCTAGAGCCTAAGAACCAGGTCAGCAGAGCTGCTCTAGAGCCAGAGAACCAGGTCAATAGAGCTGTTATAAAGCCAGAGAACCAGGCCAGCAGAGCTGCTCTAGAGCCTAAGAACCAGGTCAGCAGAGCTGCTCTAGAGCCAGAGAACCAGGTTAGCAGAGCTGCTTTAGAGCCAGAGAACCAGGTCAGCAGAGCTGTTGTAGAGCCAGAGAACCAGGTCAGCAGAGCGGCTTTAGAGCCTAAGAACCAGGTCAGCAGAGCTGCTCTAGAGCCAGAGAACCAGGTCAGCAGAGCTGGTCTTGAGCCAGAGAACCAGGTCAGCAGATCTGCTGTAGAGCTAGAGAAACCAGGTCAGCAGAGCTGCTTTAGAGGGAGAGAACCTGGTCAGCAGAGCTGCTTTAGAGCCAGAGAACCAAGTCAGCAGAGCTCCTTTAGAGGGAGAAAACCAGGTCAGCAGAGCTGCTTTAGAGCCAGGGAACCAGGTCAGCAGAGCTGCTTTAGAACCAGAGAACCAGGTCAGCAGAGATGCTTTAGAGCCAGAGAACCAAGTCAACAGAGCTGCTCTAGAGCCTAAGAACCAGGTCAGCAGAGCTGGTCTTGAGCCAGAGCACCAGGTCAGCAGAGCTGCTCTAGAGCCTAAGAACCAGGTCAGCAGAGCTGCTTTAGAGCCAGGGAACCTGGTCAGAAGAGCTGCTTTAGAGCCAGAGAACCAGGTCAGCAGAGCAGCTTTAGAGCCAGAGAACCAGGTCAGCAGAGCAGTTGTAGAGCCAGAGAACTAAGTCAGCAGAGCTGCTCTCGAGCCTAAGACCCAGGTCAGCAGAGCTGCTCTAGTGCCGGAGAACCGGGTCAGCAGAGATACTTTAGAGCCAGAGAAGCAGGTCAGCAAAGCTGCTTTAAAGCCAGAGAACCAGGTCAGCAGAGCTGCTCTAGAGCCTAAGAACCAGGTCAGCAGAGCTGGTCTTGAGCCAGAGAACCAAGTCAGCAGAGCTGCTTTAGAGCCATAGAATCAGGTCAGCAGAGCTGCTTTAGAGCCAGAGAACCAGGTCAGCAGAGCTGCTTTAGAGCCATAGAACCAGGTCAGCAGAGCTGCTTTAGAGCCAGAGAACCAGGACAGCAGAGCTGCTTTAGAGGGAGAGAACCATGTCAGCAGAGCTGCTTTAGAGCCAGAGAACCAGGTCTGCAGAGCTGCTTTAGAGGGAGAAAACCAGGTAAGCAGAGCTGCTCTAGAGCCAGAGAACCAGGCCAGCAGAGCTGCTCTAGAGCCAGAGAAGCAGGTCAGCAGAGCTGCTTCAAAGTCAGAGAACCAGGTCAGCAGAGCTGCTTTATAGCCATAGAACCAGGTCAGCAGAGCTGCTTTAGAGCCAGAGAAACAGGCCAGCAGAGCTGCTTCAAAGCCAGAGAACCCGGTCAGCAGATCTGCTCTAGAGCCTAAGAACCAGGTCAGCTGAGCTGGTCTTGAGCCAGAGAACCACTTAAGCAGAGCTGCTGTAGAGCCAGAGAAACCAGGTCAGCAGAGCTGCTTTAGAGTGAGAGAACCAGGTCAGCAGAGCTGCTTTAGAGCCAGAGAACCAAGTCAGCAGAGCTGCTTTAGAGCCATAGAACCAGGTCAGCAGAGCTGCTTTAGAGCCATAGAACCAGGTGAGCAGAGCAGTTTTAAAACCAGAGAACTAAGTCAGCAGAGCTGCTCTAGAGCCTAAGAACCAGGTCAGCAGAGCTGCTCTAGAGCCAGAGAACCATGTCAGCAGAGCTGCTTTAGAGCCAGAGAACCAGGTCAGCAGAGCTGCTTCAAAGCCAGAGTACCAGGTCAGTAGAGCTGCTCTAGAGCCAGAGAACCAGGTCAGCAGAGCTGGTCTTGAGCCAGAGAACCAGGTCAGCAGAGCTGCTGTAGAGCTAGAGAAACCAGGTCAGCAGAGCTGCTTTAGAGGGAGAGAACCAAGTCAGCAGAGCTCCTTTAGAGGGAGAGAACCAGGTCAGCAGAGCTGATTTAGAGCCAGGGAACCAGGTCAGCAGATCTGCTTTAGAACCAGAGAACCAGGTCAGCAGAGATGCTTTAGAGCCAGAGAACCAGGTCAACAGAGCTGCTCTAGAGCCTAAGAACCAGGTCAGCAGAGCTGGTCTTAAGCCAGAACACCAGGTCAGCAGAGCTGCTCTAGAGCCTAAGAACCAGGTCAGCAGAGCTGCTCTAGAGCCAGAGAACCAGGTCAATAGAGCTGTTGTAAAGCCAGAGAACCAGGCCAGCAGAGCTGCTCTAGAGCCTAAGAACCAGGTCAGCAGAGCTGCTCTAGAGCCAGAGAACCAGGTCAGCAGAGCTGCTCTAGAGCCATAGAACCAGGTCAATAGAGCTGTTGTAAAGCCAGAGAACCAGGCCAGCAGAGCTGCTCTGGAGCCTAAGAACCAGGTCAGCAGAGCTGCTCTAGAGCCAGAGAACCAGGTCAGCAGAGCTGCTTTAGAGCCAGAGAACAAGGTCAGCAGAGTGGCTTTAGAGCCTAAGAACCAGGTCAGCAGAGCTGCTCTAGAGCCAGAGAACCAGGTCAGCAGAGCTGCTTTAGAGGGAGAGAACATGGTCAGCAGTGCTGTTTTAGAGCCAGAGAACCAGGTCAGCAAAGCTGCTTTAGAGCCAGGGAACCTGGTCAGCAGAGCTGTTTTAGAGCCATAGAACCAGGTCAGCAGAGCTGTTTTAGAGCGAGAGAACCAGGTCAGCAGAGCTGCTTTAGAGCCAGAGAACCAGGTCAACAGAGCTGCTCTAGAGCCTAAGAACCAGGTCAGCAGAGCTGGTCTTGAGCCAGAGTATCAGGTCAGCAGAGCGGCTGTAGAGCCAGAGAAACCAGGTCAGCAGAGCTGCTTTAGAGGGAGAGAACCAGGTCAGCAGAGCTTCTTTAGATGGAGAGAACCGGGTCAGCGGAGCTGCTTTAGAGCCAGAGAACCAGGTCAGCAGAGCTGCTCTAGAGCCAGAAAACCATGTCAGCAGAGCTGCTTTAGAGCCAGAGAACCAGGTCAGCAGAGCTGCTCTAGTGCCTAAGCTGTTGTAGAGCTAGAGAACCAGGTCAGTAGAGCTTCTCTAGAGCCTTTAGAACCAGGTCAGCAGAGCTGCTCTAGAGCTTAAGAACCAGGTCAGCAGAGATGCTATAGAGCCAGAGAACCGGGTCAATAGAGCTGTTGTAAAGCCAGAGAACCAGGCAAGCAGAGCTGCTCTAGAGCCTAAGAACCAGGTCAGCAGAGCTGCTCTAGAGCCAGAGAACCAGGTCAGCAGAGCTGGTCTTGAGCCAGAGAACCAGGTCAGCAGAGCTGCTGTAGAGCTAGAGAAACCAGGTCAGCAGAGCTGCTTTAGAGGGAGAGAACCTGGTCAGCAGAGCTGCTTTAGAGCCAGAGAACCAAGTCAGCAGAGCTCCTTTAGAGGGAGAAAACCAGGTCAGCAGAGCTGCTTTAGAGCCAGGGAACCAGGTCAGCAGAGCTGCTTTAGAACCAGAGAACCAGGTCAGCAGAGATGCTTTAGAGCCAGAGAACCAAGTCAACAGAGCTGCTCTAGAGCCTAAGAACCAGGTCAGCAGAGCTGGTCTTGAGCCAGAGCACCAGGTCAGCAGAGCTGCTCTAGAGCCTAAGAACCAGGTCAGCAGAGCTGCTTTAGAGCCAGGGAACCTGGTCAGAAGAGCTGCTTTAGAGCCAGAGAACCAGGTCAGCAGAGCAGCTTTAGAGCCAGAGAACCAGGTCAGCAGAGCAGTTGTAGAGCCAGAGAACTAAGTCAGCAGAGCTGCTCTCGAGCCTAAGACCCAGGTCAGCAGAGCTGCTCTAGTGCCAGAGAACCGGGTCAGCAGAGATACTTTAGAGCCAGAGAAGCAGGTCAGCAAAGCTGCTTTAAAGCCAGAGAACCAGGTCAGCAGAGCTGCTCTAGAGCCTAAGAACCAGGTCAGCAGAGCTGGTCTTGAGCCAGAGAACCAAGTCAGCAGAGCTGCTTTAGAGCCATAGAATCAGGTCAGCAGAGCTGCTTTAGAGCCAGAGAACCAGGTCAGCAGAGCTGCTTTAGAGCCATAGAACCAGGTCAGCAGAGCTGCTTTAGAGCCAGAGAACCAGGACAGCAGAGCTGCTTTAGAGGGAGAGAACCATGTCAGCAGAGCTGCTTTAGAGCCAGAGAACCAGGTCTGCAGAGCTGCTTTAGAGGGAGAAAACCAGGTAAGCAGAGCTGCTCTAGAGCCAGAGAACCAGGCCAGCAGAGCTGCTCTAGAGCCAGAGAAGCAGGTCAGCAGAGCTGCTTCAAAGTCAGAGAACCAGGTCAGCAGAGCTGCTTTATAGCCATAGAACCAGGTCAGCAGAGCTGCTTTAGAGCCAGAGAAACAGGCCAGCAGAGCTGCTTCAAAGCCAGAGAACCCGGTCAGCAGATCTGCTCTAGAGCCTAAGAACCAGGTCAGCTGAGCTGGTCTTGAGCCAGAGAACCACTTAAGCAGAGCTGCTGTAGAGCCAGAGAAACCAGGTCAGCAGAGCTGCTTTAGAGTGAGAGAACCAGGTCAGCAGAGCTGCTTTAGAGCCAGAGAACCAAGTCAGCAGAGCTGCTTTAGAGCCATAGAACCAGGTCAGCAGAGCTGCTTTAGAGCCATAGAACCAGGTGAGCAGAGCAGTTTTAAAACCAGATAACTAAGTCAGCAGAGCTGCTCTAGAAACTAAGAACCAGGTCAGCAGAGCTGCTCTAGAGCCAGAGAACCATGTCAGCAGAGCTGCTTTAGAGCCAGAGAACCAGGTCAGCAGAGCTGCTTCAAAGCCAGAGTACCAGGTCAGTAGAGCTGCTCTAGAGCCAGAGAACCAGGTCAGCAGAGCTGGTCTTGAGCCAGAGAACCAGGTCAGCAGAGCTGCTGTAGAGCTAGAGAAACCAGGTCAGCAGAGCTGCTTTAGAGGGAGAGAACCTGGTCAGCAGAGCTGCTTTAGAGCCAGAGAACCAAGTCAGCAGAGCTCCTTTAGAGGGAGAGAACCAGGTCAGCAGAGCTGATTTAGAGCCAGGGAACCAGGTCAGCAGATCTGCTTTAGAACCAGAGAACCAGGTCAGCAGAGATGCTTTAGAGCCAGAGAACCAGGTCAACAGAGCTGCTCTAGAGCCTAAGAACCAGGTCAGCAGAGCTGGTCTTAAGCCAGAACACCAGGTCAGCAGAGCTGCTCTAGAGCCTAAGAACCAGGTCAGCAGAGCTGCTCTTGAGACAGAGAACCAGGTCAATAGAGCTGTTGTAAAGCCAGAGAACCAGGCCAGCAGAGCTGCTCTAGAGCCTAAGAACCAGGTCAGCAGAGCTGCTCTAGAGCCAGAGAACCAGGTCAGCAGAGCTGCTCTAGAGCCAGAGAACCAGGTCAATAGAGCTGTTGTAAAGCCAGAGAACCAGGCCAGCAGAGCTGCTCTGGAGCCTAAGAACCAGGTCAGCAGAGCTGCTCTAGAGCCAGAGAACCAGGTCAGCAGAGCTGCTTTAGAGCCAGAGAACAAGGTCAGCAGAGCGGCTTTAGAGCCTAAGAACCAGGTCAGCAGAGCTGCTCTAGAGCCAGAGAACCAGGTCAGCAGAGCTGCTTTAGAGGGAGAGAACCTGGTCAGCAGTGCTGTTTTAGAGCCAGAGAACCAGGTCAGCAAAGCTGCTTTAGAGCCAGGGAACCTGGTCAGCAGAGCTGTTTTAGAGCCATAGAACCAGGTCAGCAGAGCTGTTTTAGAGCGAGAGAACCAGGTCAGCAGAGCTGCTTTAGAGCCAGAGAACCAGGTCAACAGAGCTGCTCTAGAGCCTAAGAACCAGGTCAGCAGAGCTGGTCTTGAGCCAGAGTATCAGGTTAGCAGAGCGGCTGTAGAGCCAGAGAAACCAGGTCAGCAGAGCTGCTTTAGAGGGAGAGAACCAGGTCAGCAGAGCTTCTTTAGATGGAGAGAACCGGGTCAGCGGAGCTGCTTTAGAGCCAGAGAACCAGGTCAGCAGAGCTGCTCTAGAGCCAGAAAACCATGTCAGCAGAGCTGCTTTAGAGCCAGAGAACCAGGTCAGCAGAGCTGCTCTAGTGCCTAAGCTGTTGTAGAGCTAGAGAACCAGGTCAGTAGAGCTTCTCTAGAGCCTTTAGAACCAGGTCAGCAGAGCTGCTCTAGAGCTTAAGAACCAGGTCAGCAGAGCTGCTCTAGAGCCAGAGAACCGGGTCAATAGAGCTGTTGTAAAGCCAGAGAACCAGGCAAGCAGAGCTGCTCTAGAGCCTAAGAACCAGGTCAGCAGAGCTGCTCTAGAGCCAGAGAACCAGGTCAGCAGAGCTGCTTTAGAGCCAGAGAACCAGGTCAGCAGAGCTGTTGTAGAGCCAGAGAACCAGGTCAGCAGAGCGGCTTTAGAGTCTAAGAACCAGGTCAGTAGAGCTGCTCTAGAGCCAGAGAACCAGGTCAGCAGAGCTGCTTTAGAGGGAGAGAACCTGGTCAGCAGTGCTGTTTTAGAGCCAGAGAACCAGGTCAGCAAAGCTGCTTTAGAGCCAGGGAACCTGGTCAGCAGAGCTGTTTTAGAGCCATAGAACCAGGTCAGCAGAGCTACTTTAGAGCCTAAGAACCAGGTCAGCAGAGCTGCTTTAGAGCCAGAGAACCAGGTCAGCAGAGCTGGTCTTGAGCCAGAGAACCAGGTCAGCAGAGCTGCTTTAGAGCCAGAGAACCAGGTCAGCAGAGCTGCTCTAGTGCCTAAGCTGTTGTAGAGCCAGAGAACCAGGTCAGCAGAGCTGCTCTAGTGCCTAAGCTGTTGTAGAGCTAGATAAATAGGTCAGTAGAGCTGCTCTAGAGCCTTTAGAACCAGGTCAGTAGAGCTGCTCTAGAGCCAGACAACCAGGTCAGCAGAGATGCTTTAGAGCCAGAGAACAAGGTCAGCAGAGCTGTTGTAGAGCCAGAGAACCAGGTCAGCAGAGCGGCTTTAGAGCCTAAGAACCAGGTCAGCAGAGCAGTTGTAGAGCCAGAGAGCTAAGTCGGCAGAGCTGCTCTCGAGCCTAAGAACCAGGTCAGTAGAGCTGCTCTAGAGCCAGAGAACCGGGTCAGCAGAGCTGCTTTAGAGCCAGAGAACCAGGTCAGCAGAGCTGCTTCAAAGCCAGAGTACCAGGTCAGTAGAGCTGCTCTAGAGCCAGAAAACCAGGTCAGCAGAGCTGGTCTTGAGCCAGAGAACCAGGTCAGCAGAGCTGCTTTAGAGCCATAGAACCAGGTCAGCAGAGCTGCTTTAGAGCCAGAGAACCAGGACAGCAGAGCTGCTTTAGAGGGAGAGAACCATGTCAGCAGAGCTGCTTTAGAGCCAGAGAAGCAGGTCTGCAGAGCTGCTTTAGAGGGAGAGAACCAGGTAAGCAGAGCTGCTCTAGAGCCAGAGAACCAGGTCAGCAGAGCTGCTCTAGAGCCAGAGAAGAAGGTCAGCAGAGCTGCTTCAAAGCCAGAGAACCAGGTCAGCAGAGCTGCTTTATAGCCATAGAACCAGGTCAGCAGAGCTGCTTTAGAGCAAGAGAAACAGGCCAGCAGAGCTGCTTCAAAGCCAGAGAACCAGGTCAGCAGATCTGCTCTAGAGCCTAAGAACCAGGTCAGCTGAGCTGGTCTTGAGCCAGAGAACCACGTCAGCAGAGCTGCTGTAGAGCCATAGAACCAGGTCAGCAGAGCTGCTTTAGAGCCATAGAACCAGGTCAGCAGAGCTGCTTTAGAGCCATAGAACCAGGTGAGCAGAGCAGTTTTAAAACCAGAGAACTAAGTCAGCAGAGCTGCTCTAGAGCCTAAGAACCAGGTCAGCAGAGCTGCTCTAGAGCCAGAGAACCATGTCAGCAGAGCTGCTTTAGAGCCAGAGAACCAGGTCAGCAGAGCTGCTTCAAAGCCAGAATACCATGTCAGTAGAGCTGCTCTAGAGCCAGAGAACCAGGTCAGCAGAGCTGGTCTTGAGCCAGAGAACCAGGTCAGCAGAGCTGCTGTAGAGCTAGAGAAACCAGGTCAGCAGAGCTGCTTTAGAGGGAGAGAACCTGGTCAGCAGAGCTGCTTTAGAGCCAGAGAACCAAGTCAGCAGAGCTCCTTTAGAGGGAGAGAACCAGGTCAGCAGAGCTGCTTTAGAGCCAGGGAACCAGGTCAGCAGAGCTGCTTTAGAACCAGAGAACCAGGTCAGCAGAGATGCTTTAGAGCCAGAGAACCAGGTCAACAGAGCTGCTCTAGAGCCTAAGAACCAGGTCAGCAGAGCTGGTCTTGAGCCAGAGCACCAGGTCAGCAGAGCTGCTCTAGAGCCTAAGAACCAGGTCAGCAGAGCTGCTCTAGAGCCAGAGAACCAGGTCAATAGCGCTGTTATAAAGCCAGAGAACCAGGCCAGCAGAGCTGCTCTAGAGCCTAAGAACCAGGTCAGCAGAGCTGCTCTAGAGCCAGAGAACCAGGTTAGCAGAGCTGCTTTAGAGCCAGAGAACCAGGTCAGCAGAGCTGTTGTAGAGCCAGAGAACCAGGTCAGCAGAGCGGCTTTAGAGCCTAAGAACCAGGTCAGCAGAGCTGCTCTAGAGCCAGAGAACCAGGTCAGCAGAGCTGGTCTTGAGCCAGAGAACCAGGTCAGCAGAGCTGCTGTAGAGCTAGAGAAACCAGGTCAGCAGAGCTGCTTTAGAGGGAGAGAACCTGGTCAGCAGAGCTGCTTTAGAGCCAGAGAACCAAGTCAGCAGAGCTCCTTTAGAGGGAGAAAACCAGGTCAGCAGAGCTGCTTTAGAGCCAGGGAACCAGGTCAGCAGAGCTGCTTTAGAACCAGAGAACCAGGTCAGCAGAGATGCTTTAGAGCCAGAGAACCAAGTCAACAGAGCTGCTCTAGAGCCTAAGAACCAGGTCAGCAGAGCTGGTCTTGAGCCAGAGCACCAGGTCAGCAGAGCTGCTCTAGAGCCTAAGAACCAGGTCAGCAGAGCTGCTTTAGAGCCAGGGAACCTGGTCAGAAGAGCTGCTTTAGAGCCAGAGAACCAGGTCAGCAGAGCAGCTTTAGAGCCAGAGAACCAGGTCAGCAGAGCAGTTGTAGAGCCAGAGAACTAAGTCAGCAGAGCTGCTCTCGAGCCTAAGACCCAGGTCAGCAGAGCTGCTCTAGTGCCAGAGAACCGGGTCAGCAGAGATACTTTAGAGCCAGAAAAGCAGGTCAGCAAAGCTGCTTTAAAGCCAGAGAACCAGGTCAGCAGAGCTGCTCTAGAGCCTAAGAACCAGGTCAGCAGAGCTGGTCTTGAGCCAGACAACCAAGTCAGCAGAGCTGCTTTAGAGCCATAGAATCAGGTCAGCAGAGCTGCTTTAGAGCCAGAGAACCAGGTCAGCAGAGCTGCTTTAGAGCCATAGAACCAGGTCAGCAGAGCTGCTTTAGAGCCAGAGAACCAGGACAGCAGAGCTGCTTTAGAGGGAGAGAACCATGTCAGCAGAGCTGCTTTAGAGCCAGAGAACCAGGTCTGCAGAGCTGCTTTAGAGGGAGAAAACCAGGTAAGCAGAGCTGCTCTAGAGCCAGAGAACCAGGCCAGCAGAGCTGCTCTAGAGCCAGAGAAGCAGGTCAGCAGAGCTGCTTCAAAGTCAGAGAACCAGGTCAGCAGAGCTGCTTTATAGCCATAGAACCAGGTCAGCAGAGCTGCTTTAGAGCCAGAGAAACAGGCCAGCAGAGCTGCTTCAAAGCCAGAGAACCCGGTCAGCAGATCTGCTCTAGAGCCTAAGAACCAGGTCAGCTGAGCTGGTCTTGAGCCAGAGAACCACTTAAGCAGAGCTGCTGTAGAGCCAGAGAAACCAGGTCAGCAGAGCTGCTTTAGAGTGAGAGAACCAGGTCAGCAGAGCTGCTTTAGAGCCAGAGAACCAAGTCAGCAGAGCTGCTTTAGAGCCATAGAACCAGGTCAGCAGAGCTGCTTTAGAGCCATAGAACCAGGTGAGCAGAGCAGTTTTAAAACCAGAGAACTAAGTCAGCAGAGCTGCTCTAGAGCCTAAGAACCAGGTCAGCAGAGCTGCTCTAGAGCCAGAGAACCATGTCAGCAGAGCTGCTTTAGAGCCAGAGAACCAGGTCAGCAGAGCTGCTTCAAAGCCAGAGTACCAGGTCAGTAGAGCTGCTCTAGAGCCAGAGAACCAGGTCAGCAGAGCTGGTCTTGAGCCAGAGAACCAGGTCAGCAGAGCTGCTGTAGAGCTAGAGAAACCAGGTCAGCAGAGCTGCTTTAGAGGGAGAGAACCTGGTCAGCAGAGCTGCTTTAGAGCCAGAGAACCAAGTCAGCAGAGCTCCTTTAGAGGGAGAGAACCAGGTCAGCAGAGCTGATTTAGAGCCAGGGAACCAGGTCAGCAGATCTGCTTTAGAACCAGAGAACCAGGTCAGCAGAGATGCTTTAGAGCCAGAGAACCAGGTCAACAGAGCTGCTCTAGAGCCTAAGAACCAGGTCAGCAGAGCTAGTCTTAAGCCAGAACACCAGGTCAGCAGAGCTGCTCTAGAGCCTAAGAACCAGGTCAGCAGAGCTGCTCTAGAGCCAGAGAACCAGGTCAATAGAGCTGTTGTAAAGCCAGAGAACCAGGCCAGCAGAGCTGCTCTAGAGCCTAAGAACCAGGTCAGCAGAGCTGCTCTAGAGCCAGAGAACCAGGTCAGCAGAGCTGCTCTAGAGCCAGAGAACCAGGTCAATAGAGCTGTTGTAAAGCCAGAGAACCAGGCCAGCAGAGCTGCTCTGGAGCCTAAGAACCAGGTCAGCAGAGCTGCTCTAGAGCCAGAGAACCAGGTCAGCAGAGCTGCTTTAGAGCCAGAGAACAAGGTCAGCAGAGCGGCTTTAGAGCCTAAGAACCAGGTCAGCAGAGCTGCTCTAGAGCCAGAGAACCAGGTCAGCAGAGCTGCTTTAGAGGGAGAGAACATGGTCAGCAGTGCTGCTTTAGAGCCAGAGAACCAAGTCAGCAGAGCTCCTTTAGAGGGAGAGAACCAGGTCAGCAGAGCTGCTTTAGAGCCAGGGAACCAGGTCAGCAGAGCTGCTTTAGAACCAGAGAACCAGGTCAGCAGAGATGCTTTAGAGCCAGAGAACCAGGTCAACAGAGCTGCTCTAGAGCCTAAGAACCAGGTCAGCAGAGCTGGTCTTGAGCCAGAGCACCAGGTCAGCAGAGCTGCTCTAGAGCCTAAGAACCAGGTCAGCAGAGCTGCTCTAGAGCCAGAGAACCAGGTCAATAGAGCTGTTATAAAGCCAGAGAACCAGGCCAGCAGAGCTGCTCTAGAGCCTAAGAACCAGGTCAGCAGAGCTGCTCTAGAGCCAGAGAACCAGGTTAGCAGAGCTGCTTTAGAGCCAGAGAACCAGGTCAGCAGAGCTGCTTCAAAGCCAGAATACCATGTCAGTAGAGCTGCTCTAGAGCCAGAGAACCAGGTCAGCAGAGCTGGTCTTGAGCCAGAGAACCAGGTCAGCAGAGCTGCTGTAGAGCTAGAGAAACCAGGTCAGCAGAGCTGCTTTAGAGGGAGAGAACCTGGTCAGCAGAGCTGCTTTAGAGCCAGAGAACCAAGTCAGCAGAGCTCCTTTAGAGGGAGAGAACCAGGTCAGCAGAGCTGCTTTAGAGCCAGGGAACCAGGTCAGCAGAGCTGCTTTAGAACCAGAGAACCAGGTCAGCAGAGATGCTTTAGAGCCAGAGAACCAGGTCAACAGAGCTGCTCTAGAGCCTAAGAACCAGGTCAGCAGAGCTGGTCTTGAGCCAGAGCACCAGGTCAGCAGAGCTGCTCTAGAGCCTAAGAACCAGGTCAGCAGAGCTGCTCTAGAGCCAGAGAACCAGGTCAATAGAGCTGTTATAAAGCCAGAGAACCAGGCCAGCAGAGCTGCTCTAGAGCCTAAGAACCAGGTCAGCAGAGCTGCTCTAGAGCCAGAGAACCAGGTTAGCAGAGCTGCTTTAGAGCCAGAGAACCAGGTCAGCAGAGCTGTTGTAGAGCCAGAGAACCAGGTCAGCAGAGCGGCTTTAGAGCCTAAGAACCAGGTCAGCAGAGCTGCTCTAGAGCCAGAGAACCAGGTCAGCAGAGCTGGTCTTGAGCCAGAGAACCAGGTCAGCAGATCTGCTGTAGAGCTAGAGAAACCAGGTCAGCAGAGCTGCTTTAGAGGGAGAGAACCTGGTCAGCAGAGCTGCTTTAGAGCCAGAGAACCAAGTCAGCAGAGCTCCTTTAGAGGGAGAAAACCAGGTCAGCAGAGCTGCTTTAGAGCCAGGGAACCAGGTCAGCAGAGCTGCTTTAGAACCAGAGAACCAGGTCAGCAGAGATGCTTTAGAGCCAGAGAACCAAGTCAACAGAGCTGCTCTAGAGCCTAAGAACCAGGTCAGCAGAGCTGGTCTTGAGCCAGAGCACCAGGTCAGCAGAGCTGCTCTAGAGCCTAAGAACCAGGTCAGCAGAGCTGCTTTAGAGCCAGGGAACCTGGTCAGAAGAGCTGCTTTAGAGCCAGAGAACCAGGTCAGCAGAGCAGCTTTAGAGCCAGAGAACCAGGTCAGCAGAGCAGTTGTAGAGCCAGAGAACTAAGTCAGCAGAGCTGCTCTCGAGCCTAAGACCCAGGTCAGCAGAGCTGCTCTAGTGCCGGAGAACCGGGTCAGCAGAGATACTTTAGAGCCAGAGAAGCAGGTCAGCAAAGCTGCTTTAAAGCCAGAGAACCAGGTCAGCAGAGCTGCTCTAGAGCCTAAGAACCAGGTCAGCAGAGCTGGTCTTGAGCCAGAGAACCAAGTCAGCAGAGCTGCTTTAGAGCCATAGAATCAGGTCAGCAGAGCTGCTTTAGAGCCAGAGAACCAGGTCAGCAGAGCTGCTTTAGAGCCATAGAACCAGGTCAGCAGAGCTGCTTTAGAGCCAGAGAACCAGGACAGCAGAGCTGCTTTAGAGGGAGAGAACCATGTCAGCAGAGCTGCTTTAGAGCCAGAGAACCAGGTCTGCAGAGCTGCTTTAGAGGGAGAAAACCAGGTAAGCAGAGCTGCTCTAGAGCCAGAGAACCAGGCCAGCAGAGCTGCTCTAGAGCCAGAGAAGCAGGTCAGCAGAGCTGCTTCAAAGTCAGAGAACCAGGTCAGCAGAGCTGCTTTATAGCCATAGAACCAGGTCAGCAGAGCTGCTTTAGAGCCAGAGAAACAGGCCAGCAGAGCTGCTTCAAAGCCAGAGAACCCGGTCAGCAGATCTGCTCTAGAGCCTAAGAACCAGGTCAGCTGAGCTGGTCTTGAGCCAGAGAACCACTTAAGCAGAGCTGCTGTAGAGCCAGAGAAACCAGGTCAGCAGAGCTGCTTTAGAGTGAGAGAACCAGGTCAGCAGAGCTGCTTTAGAGCCAGAGAACCAAGTCAGCAGAGCTGCTTTAGAGCCATAGAACCAGGTCAGCAGAGCTGCTTTAGAGCCATAGAACCAGGTGAGCAGAGCAGTTTTAAAACCAGAGAACTAAGTCAGCAGAGCTGCTCTAGAGCCTAAGAACCAGGTCAGCAGAGCTGCTCTAGAGCCAGAGAACCATGTCAGCAGAGCTGCTTTAGAGCCAGAGAACCAGGTCAGCAGAGCTGCTTCAAAGCCAGAGTACCAGGTCAGTAGAGCTGCTCTAGAGCCAGAGAACCAGGTCAGCAGAGCTGGTCTTGAGCCAGAGAACCAGGTCAGCAGAGCTGCTGTAGAGCTAGAGAAACCAGGTCAGCAGAGCTGCTTTAGAGGGAGAGAACCAAGTCAGCAGAGCTCCTTTAGAGGGAGAGAACCAGGTCAGCAGAGCTGATTTAGAGCCAGGGAACCAGGTCAGCAGATCTGCTTTAGAACCAGAGAACCAGGTCAGCAGAGATGCTTTAGAGCCAGAGAACCAGGTCAACAGAGCTGCTCTAGAGCCTAAGAACCAGGTCAGCAGAGCTGGTCTTAAGCCAGAACACCAGGTCAGCAGAGCTGCTCTAGAGCCTAAGAACCAGGTCAGCAGAGCTGCTCTAGAGCCAGAGAACCAGGTCAATAGAGCTGTTGTAAAGCCAGAGAACCAGGCCAGCAGAGCTGCTCTAGAGCCTAAGAACCAGGTCAGCAGAGCTGCTCTAGAGCCAGAGAACCAGGTCAGCAGAGCTGCTCTAGAGCCATAGAACCAGGTCAATAGAGCTGTTGTAAAGCCAGAGAACCAGGCCAGCAGAGCTGCTCTGGAGCCTAAGAACCAGGTCAGCAGAGCTGCTCTAGAGCCAGAGAACCAGGTCAGCAGAGCTGCTTTAGAGCCAGAGAACAAGGTCAGCAGAGTGGCTTTAGAGCCTAAGAACCAGGTCAGCAGAGCTGCTCTAGAGCCAGAGAACCAGGTCAGCAGAGCTGCTTTAGAGGGAGAGAACATGGTCAGCAGTGCTGTTTTAGAGCCAGAGAACCAGGTCAGCAAAGCTGCTTTAGAGCCAGGGAACCTGGTCAGCAGAGCTGTTTTAGAGCCATAGAACCAGGTCAGCAGAGCTGTTTTAGAGCGAGAGAACCAGGTCAGCAGAGCTGCTTTAGAGCCAGAGAACCAGGTCAACAGAGCTGCTCTAGAGCCTAAGAACCAGGTCAGCAGAGCTGGTCTTGAGCCAGAGTATCAGGTCAGCAGAGCGGCTGTAGAGCCAGAGAAACCAGGTCAGCAGAGCTGCTTTAGAGGGAGAGAACCAGGTCAGCAGAGCTTCTTTAGATGGAGAGAACCGGGTCAGCGGAGCTGCTTTAGAGCCAGAGAACCAGGTCAGCAGAGCTGCTCTAGAGCCAGAAAACCATGTCAGCAGAGCTGCTTTAGAGCCAGAGAACCAGGTCAGCAGAGCTGCTCTAGTGCCTAAGCTGTTGTAGAGCTAGAGAACCAGGTCAGTAGAGCTTCTCTAGAGCCTTTAGAACCAGGTCAGCAGAGCTGCTCTAGAGCTTAAGAACCAGGTCAGCAGAGATGCTATAGAGCCAGAGAACCGGGTCAATAGAGCTGTTGTAAAGCCAGAGAACCAGGCAAGCAGAGCTGCTCTAGAGCCTAAGAACCAGGTCAGCAGAGCTGCTCTAGAGCCAGAGAACCAGGTCAGCAGAGCTGCTTTAGAGCCAGAGAACCAGGTCAGCAGAGCTGTTGTAGAGCCAGAGAACCAGGTCAGCAGAGCGGCTTTAGAGTCTAAGAAACAGGTCAGTAGAGCTGCTCTAGAGCCAGAGAACCAGGTCAGCAGAGCTGCTTTAGAGGGAGAGAACCTGGTCAGCAGTGCTGTTTTAGAGCCAGAGAACCAGGTCAGCAAAGCTGCTTTAGAGCCAGGGAACCTGGTCAGCAGAGCTGTTTTAGAGCCATAGAACCAGGTCAGCAGAGCTACTTTAGAGCCTAAGAACCAGGTCAGCAGAGCTGCTTTAGAGCCAGAGAACCAGGTCAGCAGAGCTGCTCTAGAGCCAGAGAACCAGGTCAGCAGAGCTGCTTTAGAGCCAGAGAACCAGGTCAGCAGAGCTGCTCTAGTGCCTAAGCTGTTGTAGAGCTAGATAAATAGGTCAGTAGAGCTGCTCTAGAGCCTTTAGAACCAGGTCAGCAGAGCTGCTCTAGAGCCAGACAACCAGGTCAGCAGAGCTGCTTTAGAGCCAGAGAACCAAGTCAGCAGAGCTGCTTTAGAGCCATAGAACCAGGTCAGCAGAGCTGCTTTAAAGCCATAGAACCAGGTGAACAGAGCAGTTTTAGAGCCAGAGAACTACGTCAGCAGAGCTGCTCTAGAGCCTAAGAACCAGGTCAGCAGAGCTGCTCTAGAGCCAGAGAACCAGGTCAGCAGAGCTGCTTTAGAGCCATAGAACCAGGTCAGCAGAGCTGCTTCAAAGCCAGAGTACCAGGTCAGTAGAGCTGCTCTAGAGCCAGAGAACCAGGTCAGTAGACCTGGTCTTGAGCCAGAGAACCAGGTCAGCAGAGCTGCTGTAGAGCCAGAGAAACCAGGTCAGCAGAGCTGCTTTAGAGGGAGAGAACCTGGTCAGCAGAGCTGCTTTAGAGCCAGAGAACCAGGTCAGCAGAGCTCCTTTAGAGAGAGAGAACCAGGTCAGCAGAGCTGCTTCAGAGCCAGGGAACCAGGTCTGCAGAGCTGCTTTAGAACCAGAGAACCAGGTCAGCAGAGATTCTTTAGAGCCAGAGAACCAGGTCAACAGAGCTGCTCTAGAGCCTAAGAACCAGGTCAGCAGAGCTGGTCTTGAGCCAGAGCACCAGGTCAGCAGAGCTGCTCTAGAGCCTAAGAACCAGGTCAGCAGAGCTGCTCTAGAGCCAGAGAACCGAGTCAATAGAGCTGTTGTAAAGCCAGAGAACCAGGCAAGCAGAGCTGCTCTAGAGCCTAAGAACCAGGTCAGCAGAGCTGCTCTAGAGCCAGAGAACCAGGTCAGCAGAGCTGCTTTAGAGCGAGAGAACCAAGTCAGCAGAGCTGTTGTAGAGCCAGAGAACCAGGTCAGCAGAGCGGCTTTAGAGCCTAAGAACCAGGTCAGTAGAGCTGCTCTAGAGCCAGAGAACCAGGTCAGCAGAGCTGCTTTAGAGGGAGAGAACCTGGTCAGCAGTGCTGTTTTAGAGCCAGAGAACCAGGTCAGCAAAGCTGCTTTAGAGCCAGAGAACCAGGTCAGCAGAGCTGCTCTAGTGCCTAAGCTGTTGTAGAGCCAGAGAACCAGGTCAGCAGAGCTGCTCTAGTGCCTAAGCTGTTGTAGAGCTAGATAAATAGGTCAGTAGAGCTGCTCTAGAGCCTTTAGAACCAGGTCAGCAGAGCTGCTCTAGAGCCAGACAACCAGGTCAGCAGAGCTGCTTTAGAGCCAGAGAACCAGGTCAGCAGAGCTGTTGTAGAGCCAGAGAACCAGGCCAGCAGAGCTGCTTTAGAGCCAGAGAACCAGGTCAGCAGAGCTGTTGTAGAGCCAGAGAAACAGGTCAGCAGAGCTGCTTTAGAGGGAGAGAACCTGGTCAGCAGAGCTGCTTTAGAGGGAAAGAACCAGGTCAGCAGAGCTGCTTTAGAGCCAGAGAACCAGGTCAGCAGAGCTTTTGTAGAGCCAGAGAAACAGGTCAGCAGAGCCGCTTTAGAGCCTAAGAACCAGGTCAGCAGAGCTGCTCTAGAGCCAGAGAACCAGGTCAGCAGAGCTGCTTTAGAGGGAGAGAACCTGGTCAGCAGAGCTGTTGTAGAGCCAGAGAACCAGGCCAGCAGAGCTGCTTTAGAGCCAGAGAACCAGGTCAGCAGAGCTGTTGTAGAGCCAGAGAACAAGGCCAGCAGAGCTGCTTTAGAGCCTAAGAACAAGGTCAGCAGAGCTGCTCTAGAGCCAGAGAACCAGGTCAGCAGAGCTGCTTTAGAGGGAGAGAACCTGGTCAGCAGAGCTGCTTTAGAGGGAAAGAACCAGGTCAGCAGAGCTGCTTTAGAGCCAGGGAACCTGGTCAGCAGAGCTGCTTTAGAGCCAGAGAACCAGGTCAGCAGAGCAGCTTTAGAGCCAGAGAACCAGGTCAGCAGAGCAGTTGTAGAGCCAGAGAACTAAGTCAGCAGAGCTGCTCTCGAGCCTAAGAACCAGGTCAGCAGAGCTGCTCTAGAGCCAGAGAACCGGGTCAGCAGAGATACTTTAGAGCCAGAGAAGCAGGTCAGCAAAGCTGCTTTAAAGCCAGAGAACCAGGTCAGCAGAGCTGCTCTAGAGCCTAAGAACCAGGTCAGCAGAGCTGGTCTTGAGCCAGAGAACCAAGTCAACAGAGCTGCTTTAGAGCCATAGAACCAGGTCAGCAGAGCTGCTTTAAAGCGAGAGAACCAGGTGAGCAGAGCTGCTTTAGAGCCAGAGAACCAGGTCAACAGAGCTGCTCTAGAGCCTAAGAACCAGGTCAGCAGAGCTGGTCTTGAGCCAGAGTACCAGGTCAGCAGAGCGGCTGTAGAGCCAGAGAAACCAGCTCAGAAGAGCTGCTTTAGAGGGAGAGAACCAGGTCAGCAGAGCAGTTGTAGAGCCAGAGAACTAAGTCAGCAGAGCTGCTCTCGAGCCTAAGAACCAGGTCAGCAGAGCTGCCCTAGAGCCAGAGAACCAGGTCAGCAGAGCTACTTTAGAGCCAGAGAACCAGGTCAGCAAAGCTGCTTCAAAGCCAGAGAACCAGGTCAGCAGAGCTGCTCTAGAGCCTAAGAACCAGGTCAGCAGAGCAGGTCTTGAGCCAGAGAACCAAGTCAACAGAGCTGCTTTAGAGCCATAGAACCAGGTCAGCAGAGCTGTTTTAGAGCGAGAGAACCAGGTCAGCAGAGCTGCTTTAGAGCCAGAGAACCAGGTCAACAGATGTGCTCTACAGCCTAAGAACCAGGTCAGCAGAGCTGGTCTTGAGCCAGAGTATCAGGTCAGCAGAGCGGCTGTAGAGCCAGAGAAACCAGGTCAGCAGAGCTGCTTCAGAGGGAGAGAACCAGGTCAGCAGAGCTGCTTTAGATGGAGAGAACCCGGTCAGCGGAGCTGCTTTAGAGCCAGAGAACCAGGTCAGCAGAGCTGCTCTAGAGCCAGAAAACCATGTCAGCAGAGCTGTTTAGAGCCAGAGAACCAGGTGGGCAGAGCTGCTCTAGTGCCTTAGCTGTTGTAGAGCTAGAGAACCAGGTCAGTAGAGCTTCTCTAGAGCCTTTAGAACCAGGTCAGCAGAGCTGCTCTAGAGCCTAAGAACCAGGTCAGCAGAGCTGCTCTAGAGCCAGAGAACCGGGTCAATAGAGCTGTTGTAAAGCCAGAGAACCAGGCAAGCAGAGCTGCTCTAGAGCCTAAGAACCAGGTCAGCAGAGCTGCTCTAGAGCCAGAGAACCAGGTCAGCAGAGCTGCTTTAGAGCCAGAGAACCAGGTCAGCAGAGCTGTTGTAGAGCCAGAGAACCAGGTCAGCAGAGCGGCTTTAGAGCCTAAGAACCAGGTCAGTAGAGCTGCTCTAGAGCCAGAGAACCAGGTCAGCAGAGCTGTTTTAGAGGGAGAGAACCTGGTCAGCAGTGCTGTTTTAGAGCCAGAGAACCAGGTCAGCAAAGCTGCTTTAGAGCCAGGGAACCTGGTCAGCAGAGCTGTTTTAGAGCCATAGAACCAGGTCAGCAGAGCTACTTTAGAGCCTAAGAACCAGGTCAGCAGAGCTGCTTTAGAGCCAGAGAACCAGGTCAGCAGAGCTGCTCTAGAGCCAGAGAACCAGGTCAGCAGAGCTGCTTTAGAGCCAGAGAACCAGGTCAGCAGAGCTGCTCTAGTGCCTAAGCTGTTGTAGAGCTAGATAAATAGGTCAGTAGAGCTGCTCTAGAGCCTTTAGAACCAGGTCAGCAGAGCTGCTCTAGAGCCAGACAACCAGGTCAGCAGAGCTGCTTTAGAGCCAGAGAACCAGGTCAGCAGAGCTGTTGTAGAGCCAGAGAACCAGGCCAGCAGAGCTGCTTTAGAGCCAGAGAACCAGGTCAGCAGAGCTGTTGTAGAGCCAGAGAAACAGGTCAGCAGAGTTGCTTTAGAGCCTAAGAACCAGGTCAGCAGAGCTTCTCTAGAGCCAGAGAACCAGGTCAGCAGAGCTGCTTTAGAGGGAGAGAACCTGGTCAGCAGAGCTGCTTTAGAGGGAGAGAACCAGGTCAGCAGAGCTGCTTTAGAGCCAGGGAACCTGGTCAGCAGAGCTGCTTTAGAGCCAGAGAACCAGGTCAGCAGAGCAGCTTTAGAGCCAGAGAACCAGGTCAGCAGAGCAGTTGTAGAGCCAGAAAACTAAGTCAGCAGAGCTGCTCTCGAGCCTAAGAACCAGGTCTGCAGAGCTGCTTTAGAGGGAGAGAACCAGGTAAGCAGAGCTGCTCTAGAGCCAGAGAACCAGGTCAGCAGAGCTGCTCTAGAGCCAGAGAACCAGGTCAGCAGAGCTGCTTTATAGCCATAGAACCAGGTCAGCAGAGCTGCTTTAGAGGCATAGAAACACGCCAGCAGAGCGGCTTCAAAGCCAGAGAACCAGGTCAGCAGATCTGCTCTAGAGCCTAAGAACCAGGTCAGATTAGCTGGTCTTGAGCCAGAGAACCACGTCAGCAGAGCTGCTGTAGAGCCAGAGAAACCAGGTCAGCAGAGCTGCTTTAGAGTGAGAGAACCAGGTCAGCAGAGCTGCTTTAGAGCCAGAGAACCAAGTCAGCAGAGCTGCTTTAGAGCCATAGAACCAGGTCAGCAGAGCTGCTTTAAAGCCATAGAACCAGGTGAGCAGAACAGTTTTAGAGCTAGAGAACTAAGTCAGCAGAGCTGCTCTAGAGCCTAAGAACCAGGTCAGCAGAGCTGCTCTAGAGCCAGAGAACCAGGTCAGCAGAGCTGCTTTAGAGCCATAGAACCAGGTCAGCAGAGCTGCTTCAAAGCCCGAGTACCAGGTCAGTAGAGCTGCTCTAGAGCCAGAGAACCAGGTCAGCAGAGCTGGTCTTGAGCCAGAGAACCAGGTCAGCAGAGCTGCTGTAGAGCCAGAGAAACCAGGTCAGCAGAGCTCCTTTAGAGGGAGAGAACCAGTTCAGCAGAGCTGCTTGAGAGCCAGGGAACCAGGTCAGCAGAGCTGCTTTAGAACCAGAGAACCAGGTCAGCAGAGATGCTTTAGAGCCAGAGAACCAGGTCAACAGAGATGCTCTAGAGCCTAAGAACCAGGTCAGCAGAGCTGGTCTTGAGCCAGAGCACCAGGTCAGCAGAGCTGCTCTAGAGCCTAAGAACCAGGTCAGCAGAGCTGCTCTAGAGCCAGAGAACCGGGTCAATAGAGCTGTTGTAAAGCCAGAGAACCAGGCAAGCAGAGCTGCTCTAGAGCCTAAGAACCAGGTCAGCAGAGCTGCTCTAGAGCCAGAGAACCAGGTCAGCAGAGCTGCTTTAGAGCCAGAGAACCAGGTCAGCAGAGCTGTTGTAGAGCCAGAGAACCAGGTCAGCAGAGCGGCTTTAGAGCCTAAGAACCAGGTCAGTAGAGCTGCTCTAGAGCCAGAGAACCAGGTCAGCAGAGCTGCTTTAGAGGGAGAGAACCTGGTCAGCAGTGCTGTTTTAGAGCCAGAGAACCAGGTCAGCAAAGCTGCTTTAGAGCCAGGGAACCTGGTCAGCAGAGCTGTTTTAGAGCCATAGAACCAGGTCAGAAGAGCTACTTTAGAGCTTAAGAACCAGGTCAGCAAAGCTGCTTTAAAGCCAGAGAACCAGGTCAGCAGAGCTGCTCTAGAGCCTAAGAACCAGGTCAGCAGAGCTGGTCTTGAGCCAGAGAACCAAGTCAACAGAGCTGCTTTAGAGCCATAGAACCAGGTCAGCAGAGCTGCTTTAAAGCGAGAGAACCAGGTCAGCAGAGCTGCTTTAGAGCCAGAGAACCAGGTCAACAGAGCTGCTCTAGAGCCTAAGAACCAGGTCAGCAGAGCTGGTCTTGAGCCAGAGTACCAGGTCAGCAGAGCGGCTGTAGAGCCAGAGAAACCAGCTCAGAAGAGCTGCTTTAGAGGGAGAGAACCAGGTCAGCAGAGCAGTTGTAGAGCCATAGAACTAAGTCAGGCGAGCTGCTCTCGAGCCTAAGAACCAGGTCAGCAGAGCTGCCCTAGAGCCAGAGAACCAGGTCAGCAGAGCTACTTTAGAGCCAGAGAACCAGGTCAGCAAAGCTGCTTCAAAGTCAGAGAACCAGGTCAGCAGAGCTGCTCTAGAGCCTAAGAACCAGGTCAGCAGAGCAGGTCTTGAGCCAGAGAACCAAGTCAACAGAGCTGCTTTAGAGCCATAGAACCAGGTCAGCAGAGCTGTTTTAGAGCGAGAGAACCAGGTCATCAGAGCTGCTTTAGAGCCAGAGAACCAGGTCAACAGAGCTGCTCTAGAGCCTAAGAACCAGGTCAGCAGAGCTGGTCTTGAGCCAGAGTATCAGGTCAGCAGAGCGGCTGTAGAGCCAGAGAAACCTGGTCAGCAGAGCTGCTTTAGAGGGAGAGAACCAGGTCAGCAGAGCTGCTTTAGATGGAGAGAACCGGGTTAGCAGAGCTGCTTTAGAGCCAGAGAACCAGGTCAGCAGAGCTGCTCTAGAGCCAGAAAACCATGTCAGCAGAGCTGCTTTAGAGCCAGAGAACTAGGTCAGCAGAGCTGCTCTAGTGCCTAAGCTGTTGTAGAGCTAGAGAACCAGGTCAGTAGAGCTTCTCTAGAGCCTTTAGAACCTGGTCAGCAGAGCTGCTCTGGAGCCTAAGAACCAGGTCAGCAGAGCTGCTCTAGAGCCAGAGAACCGGGTCAATAGAGCTGTTGTAAAGCCAGAGAACCAGGCAAGCAGAGCTGCTCTAGAGCCTAAGAACCAGGTCAGCAGAGCTGCTCTAGAGCCAGAGAACCAGGTCAGCAGAGCTGCTTTAGAGCCAGAGAACCAGGTCAGCAGAGCTGTTGTAGAGCCAGAGAACCAGGTCAGCAGAGCGGCTTTAGAGCCTAAGAACCAGGTCAGTAGAGCTGCTCTAGAGCCAGAGAACCAGGTCAGCAGAGCTGCTTTAGAGGGAGAGAACCTGGTCAGCAGTGCTGTTTTAGAGCCAGAGAACCAGGTCAGCAAAACTGCTTTAGAGCCAGGGAACCTGGTCAGCAGAGCTGCTCTAGAGCCAGAGAACCAGGTCAGCAGAGCTGCTTTAGAGGGAGAGAACCTGGTCAGCAGAGCTGCTTTAGAGGAAGAGAACCAGGTCAGCAGAGCTGCTTTAGAGCCAGGGAACCTGGTCATCAGAGCTGCTTTAGAGCCAGAGAACCAGGTCAGCAGAGCAGCTTTAGAGCCAGAGAACCAGGTCAGCAGAGCAGTTGTAGAGCCAGAGAATTAAGTCAGCAGAGCTGCTCTCGAGCCTAAGAACCAGGTCAGCAGAGCTGCTCTAGTGCCAGAGAACCGGGTCAGCAGAGATACTTTAGAGCCAGAGAAGCAGGTCAGCAAAGCTGCTTTAAAGCCAGAGAACCAGGTCAGCAGAGCTGCTCTAGAGCCTAAGAACCAGGTCAGCAGAGCAGGTCTTGAGCCAGAGAACCAAGTCAACAGAGCTGCTTTAGAGCCATAGAACCAGGTCAGCAGAGCTGTTTTAGAGCGAGAGAACCAGGTCAGCAGAGCTGCTTTAGAGCCAGAGAACCAGGTCAACAGATGTGCTCTACAGCCTAAGAACCAGGTCAGCAGAGCTGGTCTTGAGCCAGAGTATCAGGTCAGCAGAGCGGCTGTAGAACCAGAGAAACCAGGTCAGCAGAGCTGCTTCAGAGGGAGAGAACCAGGTCAGCAGAGCTGCTTTAGATGGAGAGAACCCGGTCAGCGGAGCTGCTTTAGAGCCAGAGAACCAGGTCAGCAGAGCTGCTCTAGAGCCAGAAAACCATGTCAGCAGAGCTGTTTAGAGCCAGAGAACCAGGTGGGCAGAGCTGCTCTAGTGCCTTAGCTGTTGTAGAGCTAGAGAACCAGGTCAGTAGAGCTTCTCTAGAGCCTTTAGAACCAGGTCAGCAGAGCTGCTCTAGAGCCTAAGAACCAGGTCAGCAGAGCTGCTCTAGAGCCAGAGAACCGGGTCAATAGAGCTGTTGTAAAGCCAGAGAACCAGGCAAGCAGAGCTGCTCTAGAGCCTAAGAACCAGGTCAGCAGAGCTGCTCTAGAGCCAGAGAACCAGGTCAGCAGAGCTGCTTTAGAGCCAGAGAACCAGGTCAGCAGAGCTGTTGTAGAGCCAGAGAACCAGGTCAGCAGAGCGGCTTTAGAGCCTAAGAACCAGGTCAGTAGAGCTGCTCTAGAGCCAGAGAACCAGGTCAGCAGAGCTGTTTTAGAGGGAGAGAACCTGGTCAGCAGTGCTGTTTTAGAGCCAGAGAACCAGGTCAGCAAAGCTGCTTTAGAGCCAGGGAACCTGGTCAGCAGAGCTGTTTTAGAGCCATAGAACCAGGTCAGCAGAGCTACTTTAGAGCCTAAGAACCAGGTCAGCAGAGCTGCTTTAGAGCCAGAGAACCAGGTCAGCAGAGCTGCTCTAGAGCCAGAGAACCAGGTCAGCAGAGCTGCTTTAGAGCCAGAGAACCAGGTCAGCAGAGCTGCTCTAGTGCCTAAGCTGTTGTAGAGCTAGATAAATAGGTCAGTAGAGCTGCTCTAGAGCCTTTAGAACCAGGTCAGCAGAGCTGCTCTAGAGCCAGACAACCAGGTCAGCAGAGCTGCTTTAGAGGAGAGAACCAGGTCAGCAGAGCTGTTGTAGAGCCAGAGAACCAGGCCAGCAGAGGTGCTTTAGAGCCAGAGAACCAGGTCAGCATAGCTGTTGTAGAGCCAGAGAAACAGGTCAGCAGAGTTGCTTTAGAGCCTAAGAACCAGGTCAGCAGAGCTTCTCTAGAGCCAGAGAACCAGGTCAGCAGAGCTGCTTTAGAGGGAGAGAACCTGGTCAGCAGAGCTGCTTTAGAGGGAGAGAACCAGGTCAGCAGAGCTGCTTTAGAGCCAGGGAACCTGGTCAGCAGAGCTGCTTTAGAGCCAGAGAACCAGGTCAGCAGAGCAGCTTTAGAGCCAGAGAACCAGGTCAGCAGAGCAGTTGTAGAGCCAGAAAACTAAGTCAGCAGAGCTGCTCTCGAGCCTAAGAACCAGGTCTGCAGAGCTGCTTTAGAGGGAGAGAACCAGGTAAGCAGAGCTGCTCTAGAGCCAGAGAACCAGGTCAGCAGAGCTGCTCTAGAGCCAGAGAACCAGGTCAGCAGAGCTGCTCTAGAGCCAGAGAACCAGGTCAGCAGAGCTGCTTTAGAGCCAGAGAACCAGGTCAGCAGAGCTGTTGTAGAGCCAGAGAACCAGGTCAGCAGAGCGGCTTTAGAGCCTAAGAACCAGGTCAGTAGAGCTGCTCTAGAGCCAGAGAACCAGGTCAGCAGAGCTGCTTTAGAGGGAGAGAACCTGGTCAGCAGTGCTGTTGTAGAGCCAGAGAACCAGGTCAGCAGAGCGGCTTTAGAGCCTAAGAACCAGGTCAGTAGAGCTGCTCTAGAGCCAGAGAACCAGGTCAGCAGAGCTGCTTTAGAGGGAGAGAACCTGGTCAGCAGTGCTGTGTTAGAGCCAGAGAACCAGGTCAGCAAAACTGCTTTAGAGCCAGGGAACCTGGTCAGCAGAGCTGCTCTAGAGCCAGAGAACCAGGTCAGCAGAGCTGCTTTAGAGGGAGAGAACCTGGTCAGCAGAGCTGCTTTAGAGGAAGAGAACCAGGTCAGCAGAGCTGCTTTAGAGCCAGGGAACCTGGTCATCAGAGCTGCTTTAGAGCCAGAGAACCAGGTCAGCAGAGCAGCTTTAGAGCCAGAGAACCAGGTCAGCAGAGCAGTTGTAGAGCCAGAGAATTAAGTCAGCAGAGCTGCTCTCGAGCCTAAGAACCAGGTCAGCAGAGCTGCTCTAGTGCCAGAGAACCGGGTCAGCAGAGATACTTTAGAGCCAGAGAAGCAGGTCAGCAAAGCTGCTTTAAAGCCAGAGAACCAGGTCAGCAGAGCTGCTCTAGAGCCTAAGAACCAGGTCAGCAGAGCAGGTCTTGAGCCAGAGAACCAAGTCAACAGAGCTGCTTTAGAGCCATAGAACCAGGTCAGCAGAGCTGTTTTAGAGCGAGAGAACCAGGTCAGCAGAGCTGCTTTAGAGCCAGAGAACCAGGTCAACAGATGTGCTCTACAGCCTAAGAACCAGGTCAGCAGAGCTGGTCTTGAGCCAGAGTATCAGGTCAGCAGAGCGGCTGTAGAACCAGAGAAACCAGGTCAGCAGAGCTGCTTCAGAGGGAGAGAACCAGGTCAGCAGAGCTGCTTTAGATGGAGAGAACCCGGTCAGCGGAGCTGCTTTAGAGCCAGAGAACCAGGTCAGCAGACCTGCTCTAGAGCCAGAAAACCATGTCAGCAGAGCTGTTTAGAGCCAGAGAACCAGGTGGGCAGAGGTGCTCTAGTGCCTTAGCTGTTGTAGAGCTAGAGAACCAGGTCAGTAGAGCTTCTCTAGAGCCTTTAGAACCAGGTCAGCAGAGCTGCTCTAGAGCCTAAGAACCAGGTCAGCAGAGCTGCTCTAGAGCCAGAGAACCGGGTCAATAGAGCTGTTGTAAAGCCAGAGAACCAGGCAAGCAGAGCTGCTCTAGAGCCTAAGAACCAGGTCAGCAGAGCTGCTCTAGAGCCAGAGAACCAGGTCAGCAGAGCTGCTTTAGAGCCAGAGAACCAGGTCAGCAGAGCTGTTGTAGAGCCAGAGAACCAGGTCAGCAGAGCGGCTTTAGAGCCTAAGAACCAGGTCAGTAGAGCTGCTCTAGAGCCAGAGAACCAGGTCAGCAGAGCTGTTTTAGAGGGAGAGAACCTGGTCAGCAGTGCTGTTTTAGAGCCAGAGAACCAGGTCAGCAAAGCTGCTTTAGAGCCAGGGAACCTGGTCAGCAGAGCTGTTTTAGAGCCATAGAACCAGGTCAGCAGAGCTACTTTAGAGCCTAAGAACCAGGTCAGCAGAGCTGCTTTAGAGCCAGAGAACCAGGTCAGCAGAGCTGCTCTAGAGCCAGAGAACCAGGTCAGCAGAGCTGCTTTAGAGCCAGAGAACCAGGTCAGCAGAGCTGCTCTAGTGCCTAAGCTGTTGTAGAGCTAGATAAATAGGTCAGTAGAGCTGCTCTAGAGCCTTTAGAACCAGGTCAGCAGAGCTGCTCTAGAGCCAGACAACCAGGTCAGCAGAGCTGCTTTAGAGGAGAGAACCAGGTCAGCAGAGCTGTTGTAGAGCCAGAGAACCAGGCCAGCAGAGGTGCTTTAGAGCCAGAGAACCAGGTCAGCAGAGCTGCTTTAGAGCCAGAGAACCAGGTCAGCAGAGCTGTTGTAGAGCCAGAGAACCAGGTCAGCAGAGCGGCTTTAGAGCCTAAGAACCAGGTCAGTAGAGCTGCTCTAGAGCCAGAGAACCAGGTCAGCAGAGCTGTTTTAGAGGGAGAGAACCTGGTCAGCAGTGCTGTTTTAGAGCCAGAGAACCAGGTCAGCAAAGCTGCTTTAGAGCCAGGGAACCTGGTCAGCAGAGCTGTTTTAGAGCCATAGAACCAGGTCAGCAGAGCTACTTTAGAGCCTAAGAACCAGGTCAGCAGAGCTGCTTTAGAGCCAGAGAACCAGGTCAGCAGAGCTGCTCTAGAGCCAGAGAACCAGGTCAGCAGAGCTGCTTTAGAGCCAGAGAACCAGGTCAGCAGAGCTGCTCTAGTGCCTAAGCTGTTGTAGAGCTAGATAAATAGGTCAGTAGAGCTGCTCTAGAGCCTTTAGAACCAGGTCAGCAGAGCTGCTCTAGAGCCAGACAACCAGGTCAGCAGAGCTGCTTTAGAGGAGAGAACCAGGTCAGCAGAGCTGTTGTAGAGCCAGAGAACCAGGCCAGCAGAGGTGCTTTAGAGCCAGAGAACCAGGTCAGCAGAGCTGTTGTAGAGCCAGAGAAACAGGTCAGCAGAGTTGCTTTAGAGCCTAAGAACCAGGTCAGCAGAGCTTCTCTAGAGCCAGAGAACCAG
>NW_028188253.1:0-67000 GCF_964204655.1 Triturus cristatus
TGCAGGTTCCTCCTCTGGTGGCCTGGAGGTGGCCATTCACTGAGTACCATTACTTCAGTTCATGGTCTGTCGTAACTTGCAGGTTCCTCCTCTGGTGGCCTGGCAGTGGACTTTCACAGAGTACCATTACTTCAGTTTATTGCCGGTCATCGCTTGCAGGTTTCTCTTCTGGTGGCGCACATTCACTGAGTACCATTACTTCAGTTCATGGTCTGTCAAAACTTGCAAGCTTCCTCTTCTGGAGGTCTGGTTGTGGCCATTCCCTGAGTACCATTACTTTAGTTCATGGCCTGTCGTAACTTGCAGGTTCCTCCTCTGGTGGCCTGAAGGTGGCCATTTACTGAGTACCATTACTTCAGTTAACAGCCTGTCAGCACTTGCAGGTTCCTCCTCTGGTGGCCTGGAGGTGGCCTTTCACTGAGTACCATTACTTCAGTTCATTGCCTGTCATAACTTGCAGGTTCCTTCTCTGGTGGCCTGGAGATGGATATTCACTGAGTACCATTATTTCAGTTCATGGCCTGTCATCACTTGCAGGTTCCTCCTCTGGTGGCCTGGATGTGGCCATTCACTGAGTTCCATTAATACAGTTCATGGGTTGTCATAACTTGCAGGTTCCTCTTCTGGAGGTCTGGAGGTGGCCATTCACTGAGTACCATTACTTCAGTTCATGGCCTGTCGTAACTTGCAGGTTCCTCCACTGGTCGCCTGAAGGTGGCCATTCACTGAGTACCATTACTTCAGTTCACGGCCTGTCATCACCTGCAGGTTCCTCCTCTGGTGGCCTGGAGGTGGCCATTCACTGAGTACCATTACTTCAGTTCATGGTCTGTCATAACTTTCAGGTTCCTCCTCTGGTGGCCTGGCGGTGGACGTTCACTGAGTATCATTACTTCAGTTCATTGCCTGTCATCACTTGCAGGTTCCTCCTTTGGTGGCCTGGAATAGGTCATTCACTGAGTACCATTACTTCAGTTCATTGCCTGTCATAACTTGCAGGTTCCTCCTCTGGTGGCCTGGCGGTGCACATTCACTGAGTACCATTACTTCAGTTCATTGCTGGTCATCGCTTGCAGGTTCCTCTTCTGGAGGTGGCCATTCACTGAGTACCATTACTTCAGTTCACGACCTGACATCACTTGCAGGTTCCTCCTCTGGTGGCCTGGAGGTGGCCATTCACTGAGTTCCATTAATACAGTTCATGGGTTGTCATAACTTGCAGGTTCCTCTTCTGGAGGTCTGGAGGTGGCCATTCACTGAGTACCATTACTTCAGTTCATGGCCTGTCGTAACTTGCAGGTTCCTCCTCTGGTGGCCTGAAGGTGGCCATTCACTGAGTACCATTACTTCAGTTCACGGCCTGTCATCACTTGCAGGTTCCTCCTCTGGTGGCCTGGAGGTTGCCATTCACTGAGTACCATTACTTGAGTTCACGGCCTGTCATCACCTGCAGGTTCCTCCTCTGGTGGCCTGGAGGTGGCCATTCACTGAGTACCATTACTTCAGTTCATGGTCTGTCATACCTTTCAGGTTCCTCCTCTGGTGGCCTGGCGGTGGACGTTCACTGAGTACCATTACTTCAGATCATTGCCTGTCATCACTTGCAGGTTCCTCCTTTGGTGGCCTGGAATAGGTAATTCACTGAGTACCATTACTTCAGTTCATTGCCTATCATAACTTGCAGGTTCCTCCTCTGGTGGCCTGGCGGTGCACATTCACTGAGTACCATTACTTCAGTTCATTGCCGGTCATCGCTTGCAGGTTCCTCTTCTGGAGGTGGCCATTCACTGAGTACCATTACTTCAGTTCACGACCTGACATCACTTGCAGGTTCCTCCTCTGGTTGCCTGGAGGTGGCCATTCACTGAGTACCATTACTTCAGTTCATTGCCTGACATAACTTGCAGGTTCCTCCTCTGGTGGCCTGGAGGTGGCCATTCACTGAGGACCATTACATCAGTTCATTGCCTGTCATAACTTGCAGGTTCCTCCTCTGGTGGCCTGGAGGTGGCCATTAACCGAGTACCATTACTTCAGTTCATTGCCTGACATAACTTGCAGGTTCCTCCTCTGGTGGCCTGGAGGTGGCCATTCACTGAGGACCATTACATCAGTTCATTGCCTGTCATAACTTGCAGGTTCCTCCTCTGGTGGTCTGGCGGTGCACATTCACTGAGTACCATTACTTCAGTTCATTGCCGGTCATCGTTTGCAGGTTCCTCTTCTGGAGGTGGCCATTCACTGAGTACCATTACTTCTGTTCACGGCCTGACATCACTGGCAGGTTCCTCCTATGCTTGCCTGGAGGTGGCCATTCACTGAGTACCATTACTTCAGTTCACGGCCTGACATCACTGGCAGGTTCCTCCTCTGGTTGCCTGGAGGTGGCCATTCACTGAGTACCATTACTTCAGTTCACGGCCTGTCATCACTTGCAGGTTCCTCCTCTGGTGGCCTGGAGGTGGCCATTCGCTGAGTACCATTACTTCAGTTCATGGTCTGTCGTAACTTGCAGGTTCCTCTTCTTGAGGTCTGGAGGTGGCCATTCACTGAGTACCATTACTTAAGTTCATGGCCTGTCATCACTTGCAGGTTCCTCCTCTGGTGGCCTGGCGGTGGACATTCACTGAGTACCATTACTTCAGTTCATGGCCTGTCATCACTTGCAGGTTCCTCCTCTGGTGGCCTGGCGGTGGACATTCACTGAGTACCATTACTTCAGTTCATGGTCTGTCATAACTTGCAGGTTCCTCGTTTGGAGGTGGACATTCACTGAGTACCATTACTGCAGTTCATGGTCTGTCATAACTGGCAGGTTCCTCCTCTGGTGGCCTGGCAGTGGACTTTCACTGAGTACCATTATTTCAGTTCATGGTCTGTCATCACTTTCAGGTTCCTCCTCTGGTGGCCTGGCGGTGGACATTCACTGAGTACCATTACTTCAGTTCATTGCCTGTCATCACTTGCAGGCTCCTCCTTTGGTGGCCTGGAATAGGTCATTCACTGAGTACCATTACTTCAGTTCATTGACTGTCACAACTTGCAGGTTCCTCCTCACGTGGCCTGGAGGTGGCCATTCACTGAGTACCATCACTTCAGTTCATGGTCTGTCGTAACTTGCAGGTTCCTCTTCTGGAGGTCTGGTTGTGGCCATTCCCTGAGTACCATTACCTTAGTTCATGGCCTGTCATCACTTGCAGGTTCCTCCTCTGGTGGCCTGGAGGTGGCCATTCACTGAGTTCCATTAATACAGTTCATGGGTTGTCATAACTTGCAGGTTCCTCTTCTGGAGGTCTGGAGGTGGCCATTCACTGAGTACCATTACTTCAGTTCATGGCCTGTCGTAACTTGCAGGTTCCTCCACTGGTCGCCTGAAGGTGGCCATTCACTGAGTACCATTACTTCAGTTCACGGCCTGTCATCACCTGCAGGTTCCTCCTCTGGTGGCCTGGAGGTGGCCATTCACTGAGTACCATTACTTCAGTTCATGGTCTGTCATAACTTTCAGGTTCCTCCTCTGGTGGCCTGGCGGTGGACGTTCACTGAGTATCATTACTTCAGTTCATTGCCTGTCATCACTTGCAGGTTCCTCCTTTGGTGGCCTGGAATAGGTCATTCACTGAGTACCATTACTTCAGTTCATTGCCTGTCATAACTTGCAGGTTCCTCCTCTGGTGGCCTGGCGGTGCACATTCACTGAGTACCATTACTTCAGTTCATTGCTGGTCATCGCTTGCAGGTTCCTCTTCTGGAGGTGGCCATTCACTGAGTACCATTACTTCAGTTCACGACCTGACATCACTTGCAGGTTCCTCCTCTGGTGGCCTGGAGGTGGCCATTCACTGAGTTCCATTAATACAGTTCATGGGTTGTCATAACTTGCAGGTTCCTCTTCTGGAGGTCTGGAGGTGGCCATTCACTGAGTACCATTACTTCAGTTCATGGCCTGTCGTAACTTGCAGGTTCCTCCTCTGGTGGCCTGAAGGTGGCCATTCACTGAGTACCATTACTTCAGTTCACGGCCTGTCATCACTTGCAGGTTCCTCCTCTGGTGGCCTGGAGGTTGCCATTCACTGAGTACCATTACTTGAGTTCACGGCCTGTCATCACCTGCAGGTTCCTCCTCTGGTGGCCTGGAGGTGGCCATTCACTGAGTACCATTACTTCAGTTCATGGTCTGTCATACCTTTCAGGTTCCTCCTCTGGTGGCCTGGCGGTGGACGTTCACTGAGTACCATTACTTCAGATCATTGCCTGTCATCACTTGCAGGTTCCTCCTTTGGTGGCCTGGAATAGGTAATTCACTGAGTACCATTACTTCAGTTCATTGCCTATCATAACTTGCTGGTTCCTCCTCTGGTGGCCTGGCGGTGCACATTCACTGAGTACCATTACTTCAGTTCATTGCCGGTCATCGCTTGCAGGTTCCTCTTCTGGAGGTGGCCATTCACTGAGTACCATTACTTCAGTTCACGACCTGACATCACTTGCAGGTTCCTCCTCTGGTTGCCTGGAGGTGGCCATTCACTGAGTACCATTACTTCAGTTCATTGCCTGACATAACTTGCAGGTTCCTCCTCTGGTGGCCTGGAGGTGGCCATTCACTGAGGACCATTACATCAGTTCATTGCCTGTCATTACTTGCAGGTTCCTCCTCTGGTGGCCTGGAGGTGGCCATTAACCGAGTACCATTACTTCAGTTCATTGCCTGACATAACTTGCAGGTTCCTCCTCTGGTGGCCTGGAGGTGGCCATTCACTGAGGACCATTACATCAGTTCATTGCCTGTCATAACTTGCAGGTTCCTCCTCTGGTGGTCTGGCGGTGCACATTCACTGAGTACCATTACTTCAGTTCATTGCCGGTCATCGTTTGCAGGTTCCTCTTCTGGAGGTGGCCATTCACTGAGTACCATTACTTCTGTTCACGGCCTGACATCACTGGCAGGTTCCTCCTATGCTTGCCTGGAGGTGGCCATTCACTGAGTACCATTACTTCAGTTCATGGTCTGTCGTAACTTGCAGGTTCCTCCTCTGGTGGCCTGGAGGTGGCCATTCACTGAGGTACCATTCTTCAGTACATGGTCTGTCATAACTTGCAGGTTCCTCCTCTGGTGGCCTGGAGGTGGCCATCACTGATTACCATTACTTCAGTTCACGGCCTGTCATCACTTGCAGGTTCCTCCTCTGGTGGCCTGGAGGTGGCCATTCGCTGAGTACCATTACTTCAGTTCATGGTCTGTCGTAACTTGCAGGTTCCTCTTCTTGAGGTCTGGAGGTGGCCATTCACTGAGTACCATTACTTAAGTTCATGGCCTGTCATCACTTGCAGGTTCCTCCTCTGGTGGCCTGGCGGTGGACATTCACTGAGTACCATTACTTCAGTTCATGGCCTGTCATCACTTGCAGGTTCCTCCTCTGGTGGCCTGGCGGTGGACATTCACTGAGTACCATTACTTCAGTTCATGGTCTGTCATAACTTGCAGGTTCCTCGTTTGGAGGTGGACATTCACTGAGTACCATTACTGCAGTTCATGGTCTGTCATAACTGGCAGGTTCCTCCTCTGGTGGCCTGGCAGTGGACTTTCACTGAGTACCATTATTTCAGTTCATGGTCTGTCATCACTTTCAGGTTCCTCCTCTGGTGGCCTGGCGGTGGACATTCACTGAGTACCATTACTTCAGTTCATTGCCTGTCATCACTTGCAGGCTCCTCCTTTGGTGGCCTGGAATAGGTCATTCACTGAGTACCATTACTTCAGTTCATTGACTGTCACAACTTGCAGGTTCCTCCTCACGTGGCCTGGAGGTGGCCATTCACTGAGTACCATCACTTCAGTTCATGGTCTGTCGTAACTTGCAGGTTCCTCTTCTGGAGGTCTGGTTGTGGCCATACCCTGAGTACCATTACCTTAGTTCATGGCCTGTCGTAACTTGCAGGTTCCTCCTCTGGTGGCCTGGAGGTGGCCATTCACTGAGTACCATTACTTCAGTTAACGGCCTGTCAGCACTTGCAGGTTCCTCCTCTGGTGGCCTGGAGGTGGCCATTCACTGAGTACCATTATTTCAGTTCATGGCCTGTCATCACTTGCAGGTTCCTCCTCTGGTGGCCTGGAGGTGGCCATTCACTGAGTACCATTACTTCAGTTCATGGTCTGTCATAACTTGCAGGTTCCTCCTCTGGAGGTCTGGAGGTGGCCATTCACTGAGTACCATTACTTCAGTTCACGTCCTGTCGTAAATTGCAGGTTCCTTCTCTGGTGGCCTGAAGGTGGCCATTCACTGAGTACCATTACTTCAGTTCACGGCCTGTCATCACTTGCAGGTTCCTCCTCTGGTGGCCTGGAGGTTGCCATTCACTGAGTACCATTACTTCAGTTCATTGACTGTCACAACTTGCAGGTTCCTCCTCTGGTGGCCTGGCGGTGCACATTCACTGAGTACCATTACTTCAGTTTATTGCCGGTCATCGCTTGCAGGTTCCTCTTCTGGAGGTGGCCATTCACTGAGTATCATTATTTCTGTTCATTGCCTGTCATAACTTGCAGGTTCCTCCTCACGTGGCCTGGAGGTGGCCATTCACTGAGTACCATTACTTCAGTTCATGGTCTGTCATAACTTGCAGGTTCCTCCTCTGGTGGCCTGGCAGTGGACTTTCACAGAGTACCATTACTTCAGTTTATTGCCGGTCATCGCTTGCAGGTGCCTCTTCTGGTGGTGCACATTCACTGAGTACCATTACTTTAGTTCATGGCCTGTCGTAACTTGCAGGTTCCTCCTCTGGTGGCCTGGAGGTGGCCATTCACTGAGTACCATTATTTCAGTTAACAGCCTGTCAGCACTTGCAATTTCCTCCTCTGGTGCCCTGGAGGTGGCCATTCACTGAGTTCCATTAATGCAGTCCATGGGTTGTCATAACTTGCAGGTTCCTCTTCTGGAGGTCTGGAGGTGGCCATTCACTGAGTACCATTACTTCAGTTCATGGCCTGTCGTAACATGCAGGTTCCTCCTCTGGTGGCCTGAAGGTGGCCATTCACTGAGTACCATTACTTCAGTTCACGGCCTGTCATCACTTGCAGGTTCCTCCTCTGGTGGCCTGGAGGTTGCCATTCACTGAGTACCATTACTTCAGTTCACGGCCTGTCATCACCTGCAGGTTCCTCCTCTGGTGGCCTGGAGGTGGCCATTCACTGAGTGCCATTACTTCAGTTAATGGTCTGTCATAACTTTCAGGTTCCTCCTCTGGTGGCCTGGGGGTGGACGTTCATTGAGTACCATTACTTCAGTTCATTGCCTGTCATCACTTGCAGGTTCCTCCTTTGGTGGCCTGGAATAGGTCATTCACTGAGTACCATTACTTCAGTTCATTGACTGTCACAACTTTCAGGTTCCTCCTCACGTTGCCTGGAGGTTGCCATTCACTGAGTACCATCACTTCAGTTCATGGTCTGTCATAACTTGCAGGTTCCTCTTCTGGAGGTCTGGAGGTGGCCATTCACTGAGTACCATTACTTCAGTTCACGGCCTGTCGTAAATTGCAGGTTCTTCCTCTGGTGGCCTGAAGGTGGCCATTCACTGAGTACCATTACTTCAGTTCACGGCCTGTCATCACTTGCAGGTTCCTCCTCTGGTGGCCTGGAGGTTGCCATTCACTGAGTACCATTACTTCAATTCATTGACTGTCACAACTTGCAGGTTCCTCCTCTGGTGGCCTGGCGGTGCACATTCACTGAGTACCATTACTTCAGTTTATTGCCGGTCATCGCTTGTAGGTTCCCCTTCTGGAGGTGGCCATTCACTGAGTATCAATATTTCTGTTCATTGCCTGTCATAACTTGCAGGTTCCTCCTCACGTGGCCTGGAGGTGGCCATTCACTGAGTACCATTACCTCAGTTCATGGTCTGTCATAACTTGCAGGTTCCTCGTCTGGAGGTGGACATTCACTGAGTACCATTACTTCAGTTCATGGTCTGTCATAACTTGCAGGTTCCTCCTCTGGTGGCCTGGCAGTGGACTTTCACAGAGTACCATTACTTCAGTTTATTGCCGGTCATCGCTTGCAGGTTCCTCTTCTGGAGGTCTGGTTGTGGCCATTTCCTGAGTACCATTACTTTAGTTCATGGCCTGTCGTAACTTGCAGGTTCCTCCTCTGGTGGCCTGGAGGTGGCCATTCACTGAGTACCATTATTTCAGTTAACAGCCTGTCAGCACTTGCAATTTCCTCCTCTGTTGCCCTGGAGGTGGCCTTTCACTGAGTACCATTACTTCAGTTCATTGCCTGTCATAACTTCCAGGTTCCTTCTCTGGTGGCCTGGAGATGGATATTCACTGAGTACCATTATTTCAGTTCACGGCCTGTCATCCTTGCAGGTTCCTCCTCTGGTGGCCTGGAGGTGGCCATTCACTGAGTTCCATTAATGCAGTTCATGGGTTGTCATAACTTGCAGGTTCCTCTTCTGGAGGTCTGGAGGTGGCCATTCACTGAGTACCATTACTTCAGTTCATGGCCTGTCGTAACTTGCAGGTTCCTCCTCTGGTGGCCTGAAGGTGGCCATTCACTGAGTACCATTACTTCAGTTCACGGCCTGTCATCACTTGCAGGTTCCTCCTCTGGTGGCCTGGAGGTTGCCATTCACTGAGTACCATTACTTCAGTTCATGGTCTGTCATAACTTTCAGGTTCCTCCTCTGGTGGCCTGGGGGTGGACGTTCACTGAGTACCATTACTTCAGTTTATTGCCTGTCATCACTTGCAGGTTCCTCCTCTGGTGGCTTGGCGGTGCACATTCACTGAGTACCATTACTTCAGTTCATTACCGGTCGTCGCTTGCAGGTTCCTCTTCTGGAGGTGGCCATTCACTGAGTACCATTACTTCAGTTCACGGCCTGACATCACTGGCAGGTTCCTCCTCTGGTTGCCTGGAGGTGGCCATTCACTGAGTACCATTACTTCAGTTCATTACCTGTCATAACTTGCAGGTTCCTCCTCTGGTGGCCTGGAGGTGGCCATTCACTGAGTACCATTACTTCAGTTCATTGCCTGACATAACTTGCAGGTTCCTCCTCTGGTGGCCTGGAGGTGGCCATTCACTGAGGACCATTACATCAGTTCATTGCCTGTCATAACTTGCAGGCTCCTCCTCTGGTGGTCTGGCGGTGCATATTCACTGAGTACCATTCCTTCAGTTCATTGCCGGTCATCGCTTGCAGGTTCCTCTTCTGGAGGTGGCCATTCACTAAGTACCATTACTTCAGTTCACGGCCTGACATCACTGGCAGGTTCCTCCTCTGCTTGCCTGGAGGTGGCCATTCACTGAGTACCATTACTTCAGTTCACGGCCTGACATCACTGGCAGGTTCCTCCTCTGGTTGCCTGGCAGTGGACATTCACTGAGTACCATTACTTCAGTTCATGGTCTGTCATAACTTGCAGGTTCCTCCTCTGGTGGCCTGGCAGTGGACATTCACTGAGTATGATTACTTCAGTTCATGGTCTTTCATAACTTGCAGGTCCCTCTGGTGGCCTGGAGGTGGCCATCACTGAATACCATTACTTCAGTCCACGGCCTGTCATCACTTGCAGGTTCCTCTTCTGGAGGTCTGGAGGTGGCCATTCACTGAGTACCATTACTTCAGTTCATGGCCTGTCGTAACTTGCAGGTTCCTCCTCTGGTGGCCTGAAGGTGGCCATTCACTGAGTACCATTACTTCAGTTCACGGCCTGTCATCACTTGCAGGTTCCTCCTCTGGTGGCCTGGAGGTTGCCATTCACTGAGTACCATTACTTCAGTTCACGGCCTGTCATCACCTGCAGGTTCCTCCTCTGGTGGCCTGGAGGTGGCCATTCACTGAGTACCATTACTTCAGATCATGGTCTGTCATAACTTTCCGGTTCCTCCTCTGGTGGCCTGGGGGTGGACGTTCACTGAGTGCCATTACTTCAGTTCATTGCCTGTCATCACTTGCAGGTTCCTCCTTTGGTGGCCTGGAATAGGTCATTTACTGAGTACCATTACTTCAGTTCATTGCCTGTCATAACTTGCAGGTTCCTCCTCTGGTGGTCTGGCGGTGCACATTCACTGAGTACCATTACTTCAGTTCATTGCCGGTCGGCGCTTGCAGGTTCCTCTTCTGGAGGTGGCCATTCACTGAGTACCATTACTTCAGTTCACGACCTGACATCACTTCCAGGTTCCTCCTCTGGTTGCCTGGAGGTGGCCATTCACTGAGTACCATTACTTCAGTTCATTAGCTGTCATAACTTGCAAGTTCCTCCTCTGGTGGCCTGGAGGTGGCCATTCACTGAGTACCATTACTTCAGTTCATTGCCTGACATAACTTGCAGGTTCTTCCTCTGGTGGCCTGGAGCTGGCCATTCACTGAGGACCATTACATCAGTTCATTGCCTGTCATAACTTGCAGGTTCCTCCTCTGGTGGTCTGGCGGTGCACATTCACTGAGTACCATTACTTCAGTTCATGCCGGTCATCGCTTGCAGGTTCCTCTTCTGGAGGTGGCCATTCACTAAGTACCATTACTTCAGTTCACGGCCTGACATCACTGGCAGGTTCCTCCTCTGGTTGCCTGGAGGTGGCCAGTCACTGAGTACCATTACTTCAGTTCACGGCCTGTCATCACTTGCAGGTTCCTCCTCTGGTGGCCTGGCAGTGGACATTCACTGAGTGCCATTACTTCAGTTCATGGTCTGTCATAACTTGCAGGTTCCTCTGGTGGCCTGGAGGTGGCCATCACTGAATACCATTACTTCAGTTCACGGCCTGTCATCACTTGCAGGTTCCTCCTCTGGTGGCCTGGCAGTGGGCATTCACTGAGTACCATTACTTCAGTTTATTGCCTGTCATAACTTGCAGGTTCCTCCTCACGTGGCCTGGAGGTGGCCATTCACTGAGTACCATTACTTCAGTTCATGGTCTGTCGTAACTTCCAGGTTCCTCTTCTGGAGGTCTGGTTGTGGCCATTCCCTGAGTACCATTACTTTAGTTAATGGCCTGTCGTAACTTGCAGGTTCCTCCTCTGGTGGCCTGGAGGTGGCCATTCACTAAGTAACATTACTTCAGTTAACGGCCTGTCAGCACTTGCAGGTTCCTCCTCTGGTGGCCTGGAGGTGGCCATTCACTGAGTACCATTACTTCAGTTCATTGCCTGTCATAACTTGCAGGTTGCTTCTCTGGTGGCCTGGAGATGGACATTCACTGAGTACCATTATTTCAGTTCATGGCCTGTCGTCACTTGCAGGTTCCTCCTCTGGTGGCCTGAAGTTGGCCATTCACTGAGTACCATTACTTCAGTTCACGGCCTATCATCACTTGCAGGTTCCTCCTCTGGTGGCCTGGAGGTTGCCATTCACTGAGTACCATTACTTCAGTTCACGGCCTGTCATCACCTGCAGGTTCCTACCTCTGGTGGCCTGGAGGTGGCCTTTCACTGAGTACCATTACTTCAGTTCATGGTCTGTCATAACTTGCAGGTTCCTCGTCTGGAGGTGGACATTCACTGAGTACCATTACTTCAGTTCATGGTCTGTCATAACTTGCAGGTTTCTGCTCTGGTGTCCTGGCGGTGGACTTTCACTGAGTACCATTATTTCAGTTCATGGTCTGTCATAACTTTCAGGTTCCTCCTCTGGTGGCCTGGCGGTGGATGTTCACTGAGCACCATTACTTCAGTTCATTGCCTGTCATCACTTGCAGGTTCCTCCTTTGGTGGCCTGGAATAGGTCATTCACTGAGTACCATTACTTCAGTTCATTGCTTGTCATAACTTGCAGGTTCCTCCTCTGGTGGCCTGGCGGTGCACATTCACTGAGTACCATTACTTCAGTTCATTGCCGGCCATCGCTTGCAGGTTCCTCTTCTGGAGGTGGCCATTCACTGAGTACCATTACTTCAGTTCACGACCTGACATCACTTGCAGGTTCCTCCTCTGGTGGCCTGGCAGTGGACATTCACTGAGTACCATTACTTCAGTTTATTGCCTGTCATAACTTGCAGGTTCCTCCTCACGTGGCCTGGAGGTGGCCATTCACTGAGTACCATTACTTCAGTTCATGGTCTGTCGTAACTTCCAGGTTCCTCTTCTGGAGGTCTGGTTGTGGCCATTCCCTGAGTACCATTACTTTAGTTCATGGCCTGTCGTAACTTGCAGGTTCCTCCTCTGGTGGCCTGGAGGTGGCCATTCACTAAGTAACATTACTTCAGTTAACGGCCTGTCAGCACTTGCAGGTTCCTCCTCTGGTGGCCTGGAGGTGGCCATTCACTGAGTACCATTACTTCAGTTCATTGCCTGTCATAACTTGCAGGTTGCTTCTCTGGTGGCCTGGAGATGGACATTCACTGAGTACCATTATTTCAGTTAATGGCCTGTCGTCACTTGCAGGTTCCTCCTCTGGTGGCCTGAAGGTGGCCATTCACTGAGTACCATTACTTCAGTTCACGGCCTATCATCACTTGCAGGTTCCTCCTCTGGTGGCCTGGAGGTTGCCATTCACTGAGTACCATTACTTCAGTTCACGGCCAGTCATCACCTGCAGGTTCCTCCTCTGGTGGCCTGGAGGTGGCCTTTCACTGAGTACCATTACTTCAGTTCATGGTCTGTCATAACTTGCAGGTTCCTCGTCTGGAGGTGGACATTCACTGAGTACCATTACTTCAGTTCATGGTCTGTCATAACTTGCAGGTTTCTGCTCTGGTGTCCTGGCGGTGGACTTTCACTGAGTACCATTATTTCAGTTCATGGTCTGTCATAACTTTCAGGTTCCTCCTCTGGTGGCCTGGCGGTGGATGTTCACTGAGCACCAATACTTCAGTTCATTGCCTGTCATCACTTGCAGGTTCCTCCTTTGGTGGCCTGGAATAGGTCATTCACTGAGTACCATTACTTCAGTTCATTGCCTGTCATAACTTGCAGGTTCCTCCTCTGGTGGCCTGGCGGTGCACATTCACTGAGTACCATTACTTCAGTTCATTGCCGGCCATCGCTTGCAGGTTCCTCTTCTGGAGGTGGCCATTCACTGAGTACCATTACTTCAGTTCACGACCTGACATCACTTGCAGGTTCCTCCTCTGGTTGCCTGGAGGTGGAAATTCCCTGAGTACCATTACTTTAGTTCATGGCCTGTCGTAACTTGCAGGTTCCTCCTCTGGTGGCCTGGAGGTGGCCATTCACTGAGTACCATTACTTCAGTTAACAGCCTGTCAGCACTTGCAATTTCCTCCTCTGGTGGCCTGGAGGTGGCCTTTCACTGAGTACCATTACTTCAGTTCATTGCCTGTCATAACTTCCAGGTTCCTTCTCTGGTGGCCTGGAGATGGATATTCACTGAGTACCAATATTTCAGTTCATGGCCTGTCATCACTTGCAGGTTCCTCCTCTGGTGGCCTGGAGGTGGCCATTCACTGAGCTCCATTAATGCAGTTCATGGGTTGTCATAACTTGCAGGTTCCTCTTCTGGAGGTCTGGAGGTGGCCATTCACTGAGTACCATTACTTAAGTTCATGGCCTGTCTTAACTTGCAGGTTCCTCCTCTGGTGGCGTGAAGGTGGCCATTCACTGAGTACCATTACTTCAGTTCACGGCCTGTCATCACTTGCAGGTTCCTCCTCTGGTGGCCTGGAGGTTGCCATTCACTGAGTACCATTACTTCAGTTCACGGACTGTCATCACCTGCAGGTTCCTCCTCTGGTGGCCTGGAGGTGGCCATTCACTGGATACCATTACTTCAGTTCATGGTCTGTCATAACTTTCAGGTTCCTCCTCTGGTGGCGGACGTTCACTGAGTACCATTACTTCAGTTCATTGCCTGTCATCACTTGCAGGTTCCTCCTTTGGTGGCCTGGAATAGGTCATTTACTGAGTACCATTACTTCAGTTCATTGCCTGTCATAACTTGCAGGTTCCTCCTCTGGTGGCCTGGCGGTGCACATTCACTGAGTACCATTACTTCAGTTCATTGCCGGTCGTCGCTTGCAGGTTCCTCTTCTGGAGGTGGCCATTCACTGAGTACCATTACTTCAGTTCACGACCTGACATCACTTGCAGGTTCCTCCTCTGGTTGCCTGGAGGTGGCCATTCACTGAGTACCATTACTTCAGTTCATTAGCTGTCATAACTTGCAAGTTCCTCCTCTGGTGGCCTGGAGGTGGCCATTCACTGAGTACCATTACTTCAGTTCATTGCCTGACATAACTTGCAGGTTCCTCCTCTGGTGGCCTGGAGGTGTCCATTCACTGAGGACCATTACATCAGTTCATTGCCTGTCATAACTTGCAGGTTCCTCCTATGGTGGTCTGGCGGTGCACATTCACTGAGTACCATTACTTCAGTTCATTGCCGGTCATCGCTTGCAGGTTCCTCTTCTGGAGGTGGCCATTCACTAAGTACCATTACTTCAGTTCACGGCCTGACATCACTGGCAGGTTTCTCCTCTGCTTGCCTGGAGGTGGCCATTCACTGAGTACCATTACTTCATTTCACGGCCTGAGATCACTGGCAGGTTCCTCCTCTGGTTGCCTGGAGGTGGCCATTCACTGAGTACCATTACTTCAGTTCACGGCCTGTAATCACTTGCAGGTTCCTCCTCTGGTGGCCTGGCAGTGGACATTCACTGAGTACCATTACTTCAGTTCATGGTCTGTCATAACTTGCAGGTTCCTCCTCTGGTGGCCTGGCAGTGGACATTCACTGAGTACCATTACTTCAGTTCATGGTCTGTCATAACTTGCAGGTTCCTCTGGTGGCCTGGGGGTGGCCATCACTGAATACCATTACTTCAGTTCACGGCCTGTCATCACTTGCAGGTTCCTCCTCTGGTGGCCTGGCAGTGGACATTCACTGAGTACCATTACTTCAGTTTATTGCCTGTCATAACTTGCAGGTTCCTCCTCACGTGGCCTGGAGGTGGCCATTCACTGAGTACCATTACTTCAGTTCATGGTCTGTCGTAACTTCCAGGTTCCTCTTCTGGAGGTCTGGTTGTGGCTATTCCCTGAGTACCATTACTTTAGTTCATGGCCTGTAGTAACTTGCAGGTTCCTCCTCTGGTGGCCTGGAGGTGGCCATTCACTGAGTAACATTACTTCAGTTAACGGCCTGTCAGCACTTGCAGGTTCCTCCTCTGGTGGCCTGGAGGTGGCCATTCACTGAGTACCATTACTTCAGTTCATTGCCTGTCATAACTTGCAGGTTGCTTCTCTGGTGGCCTGGAGATGGACATTCACTGAGTACCATTATTTCAGTTCATGGCCTGTCGTCACTTGCAGTTTCCTCCTCTGGTGGCCTGGAGGTGGCCATTCACTGAGTAGCATTAAAACAGTTCATGGGTTGTCATAACTTGCAGGTCCCTCTTCTGGAGGTCTGGAGGTGGCCATTCACTGAGTACCATTACTTCAGTTCATGGCCTGTCGTAACTTGCAGGTTCCTCCTCTGGTGGCCTGAAGGTGGCCATTCACTGAGTACCATTACTTCAGTTCACGGCCTGTCATCACTTGCAGGTTCCTCCTCTGGTGGCCTGGAGGTTGCCATTCACTGAGTACCATTACTTCAGTTCACGGCCTGTCATCACCTGCAGGTTCCTCCTCTGGTGGCCTGGAGGTGGCCTTTCACTGAGTACCATTACTTCAGTTCATGGTCTGTCATAACTTGCAGGTTCCTCGTCTGGAGGTGGACATTCACTGAGTACCATTACTTCAGTTCATGGTCTGTCATAACTTGCAGGTTTCTGCTCTGGTGTCCTGGCGGTGGACTTTCACTGAGTACCATTATTTCAGTTCATGGTCTGTCATAACTTTCAGGTTCCTCCTCTGGTGGCCTGGCGGTGGATGTTCACTGAGCACCATTACTTCAGTTCATTGCCTGTCATCACTTGCAGGTTCCTCCTTTGGTGGCCTGGAATAGGTCATTCACTGAGTACCATTACTTCAGTTCATTGCCTGTCATAACTTGCAGGTTCCTCCTCTGGTGGCCTGGCGGTGCACATTCACTGAGTACCATTACTTCAGTTCATTGCCGGCCATCGCTTGCAGGTTCCTCTTCTGGAGGTGGCCATTCACTGAGTACCATTACTTCAGTTCACGACCTGACATCACTTGCAGGTTCCTCCTCTGGTTGCCTGGAGGTGGCCATTCCCTGAGCACCATTACTTTAGTTCATGGCCTGTCGTAACTTGCAGGTTCCTCCTCTGGTGGCCTGGAGGTGGCCATTCACTGAGTACCATTACTTCAGTTAACAGCCTGTCAGCACTTGCAATTTCCTCCTCTGGTGGCCTGGAGGTGGCCTTTCACTGAGTACCATTACTTCAGTTCATTGCCTGTCATAACTTCCAGGTTCCTTCTCTGGTGGCCTGGAGATGGATATTCACTGAGTACCAATATTTCAGTTCATGGCCTGTCATCACTTGCAGGTTCCTCCTCTGGTGGCCTGGAGGTGGCCATTCACTGAGTTCCATTAATGCAGTTCATGGGTTGTCATAACTTGCAGGTTCCTCTTCTGGAGGTCTGGAGGTGGCCATTCACTGAGTACCATTACTTCAGTTCATGGCCTGTCGTAACTTGCAGGTTCCTCCTCTGGTGGCCTGGAGGTGGCCATTCACTGAGTACCATTACTTCAGTTCATTGCCTGTCATAACTTGCAGGTTCCTCCTCTGGTGGCCTGGCGGTGCACATTCACTGAGTACCATTACTTCAGTTCATTGCCGGTCGTCGCTTGCAGGTTCCTCTTCTGGAGGTGGCCATTCACTAAGTACCATTACTTCAGTTCACGACCTGACATCATTTGCAGGTTCCTCCTCTGGTTGCCTGGAGGTGGCCATTCACTGAGTACCATTACTTCAGTTCATTAGCTGTCATAACTTGCAAGTTCCTCCTCTGGTGGCCTGGAGGTGGCCATTCACTGAGTACCATTACTTCAGTTCATTGCCTGACATAACTTGCAGGTTCCTCCTCTGGTGGCCTGGAGGTGGCCATTCACTGAGGACCATTACATCAGTTCATTGCCTGTCATAACTTGCAGGTTCCTCCTATGGTGGTCTGGCGGTGCACATTCACTGAGTACCATTACTTTAGTTCATTGCCGGTCATCGCTTGCAGGTTCCTCTTCTGGAGGTGGCCATTCACTAAGTACCATTACTTCAGTTCACGGCCTGACATCACTGGCAGGTTTCTCCTCTGCTTGCCTGGAGGTGGCCATTCACTGAGTACCATTACTTCAGTTCACGGCCTGACATCACTGGCAGGTTCCTCCTCTGGTTGCCTGGAGGTGGCCATTCACTGAGTACCATTACTTCAGTTCACGGCCTGTCATCACTTGCAGGTTCCTCCTCTGGTGGCCTGGCAGTGGACATTCACTGAGTACCATTACTTCAGTTCATGGTCTGTCATAACTTGCAGGTTCCTCCTCTGGTGGCCTGGCAGTGGACATTCACTGAGTACCATTACTTCAGTTCATGGTCTGTCATAACTTGCAGGTTCCTCTGGTGGCCTGGAGGTGGCCATCACTGAATACCATTACTTCAGGTTACGGCCTGTCATCACTTGCAGGTTCCTCCTCTGGTGGCCTGGCAGTGGACATTCACTGAGTACCATTACTTCAGTTTATTGCCTGTCATAACTTGCAGGTTCCTCCTCACGTGGCCTGGAGGTGGCCATTCACTGAGTACCATTACTTCAGTTCATGGTCTGTCGTAACTTCCAGGTTCCTCTTCTGGAGGTCTGGAGGTGGCCATTCACTGAGTAATATTACTTCAGTTAACGGCCTGTCAGCACTTGCAGGTTCCTCCTCTGGTGGCCTGGAGGTGGCCATTCACTGAGTACCATTACTTCAGTTCATTGCCTGTCATAACTTGCAGGTTGCTTCTCTGGTGGCCTGGAGATGGACATTCACTGAGTACCATTATTTCAGTTCATGGCCTATCGTCACTTGCAGTTTCCTCCTCTGGTGGCCTGGAGGTGGCCATTCACTGAGTAGCATTAAAACAGTTCATGGGTTGTCATAACTTGCAGGTCCCTCTTCTGGAGGTCTGGAGGTGGTCATTCACTGAGTACCATTACTTCAGTTCATGGCCTGTCGTAACTTGCAGGTTCCTCCTCTGGTGGCCTGAAGGTGGCCATTCACTGAGTACCATTACTTCAGTTCACGGCCTGTCATCACTTGCAGGTTCCTCCTCTGGTGGCCTGGAGGTTGCCATTCACTGAGTACCATTACTTCAGTTCACGGCCTGTCATCACCTGCAGGTTCCTCCTCTGGTGGCCTGGAGGTGGCCTTTCACTGAGTACCATTACTTCAGTTCATGGTCTGTCATAACTTGCAGGTTCCTCGTCTGGAGGTGGACATTCACTGAGTACCATTATTTCAGTTCATGGTCTGTCATAACTTTCAGGTTCCTCCTCTGGTGGCCTGGCGGTGGATGTTCACTGAGTACCATTACTTCAGTTCATTGCCTGTCATCACTTGCAGGTTCCTCCTTTGGTGGCCTGGAATAGGTCATTCACTGAGTACCATTACTTCAGTTCATTGCCTGTCATAACTTGCAGGTTCCTCCTCTGGTGGCCTGGCGGTGCACATTCACTGAGTACCATTACTTCAGTTCATTGCCGGCCATCGTTTGCAGGTTCCTCTTCTGGAGGTGGCCATTCACTGAGTACCATTCCTTCAGTTCACGACCTGACATCACTTGCAGGTTCCTCCTCTGGTTGCCTGGAGGTGGCCATTCCCTGAGTACCATTACTTTAGTTCATGGCCTGTCGTAACTTGCAGGTTCCTCCTATGGTGGCCTGGAGGTGGCCATTCACTGAGTACCATTACTTCAGTTAACAGCCTGTCAGCACTTGCAATTTCCTCCTCTGGTGGCCTGGAGGTGGCCTTTCACTGAGTACCATTACTTCAGTTCATTGCCTGTCATAACTTCCAGGTTCCTTCTCTGGTGGCCTGGAGATGGATATTCACTGAGTACCAATATTTCAGTTCATGGCCTGTCATCACTTGCAGGTTCCTCCTCTGGTGGCCTGGAGGTGGCCATTCACTGAGTTCCATTAATGCAGTTCATGGGTTGTCATAACTTGCAGGTTCCTCTTCTGGAGGTCTGGAGGTGGCCATTCACTGAGTACCATTACTTCAGTTCATGGCCTGTCGTAACTTGCAGGTTCCTCCTCTGGTGGCCTGAAGGTGGCCATTCACTGAGTACCATTACTTCAGTTCACGGCCTGTCATCACTTGCAGGTTCCTCCTCTGGTGGCCTGGAGGTTGCCATTCACTGAGTACCATTACTTCAGTTCACGGACTGTCATCAGCTGCAGGTTCCTCCTCTGGTGGCCTGGAGGTGGCCATTCACTGAGTACCATTACTTCAGTTCATGGTCTGTCATAACTTTCAGGTTCCCCCTCTGGTGGCCTGGGGGTGGACGTTCACTGAGTACCATTACTTCAGTTCATTGCCTGTCATCACTTGCAGGTTCCTCCTTTGGTGGCCTGGAATAGGTCATTTACTGAGTACCATTACTTCAGTTCATTGCCTGTCATAACTTGCAGGTTCCTCCTCTGGTGGCCTGGCGGTGCACATTCACTGAGTACCATTACTTCAGTTCATTGCCGGTCGTCGCTTGCAGGTTCCTCTTCTGGAGGTGGCCATTCACTGAGTACCATTACTTCAGTTCACGACCTGACATCACTTGCAGGTTCCTCCTCTGGTTGCCTGGCAGTGGACATTCACTGAGTACCATTACTTCAGTTCATGGTCTGTCATAACTTGCAGGTTCCTCCTCTGGTGGCCTGGCAGTGGACATTCACTGAGTACCATAACTTCAATTCATGGTCTGTCATAACTTGCAGGTTCCTCTGGTGGCCTGGAGGTGGCCATCACTGAATACCATTACTTCAGTTCACGGCCTGTCATCGCTTGCAGGTTCCTCCTCTGGTGGCCTGGAGGTGGCCATTCACTGAGTTCCATTAATGCAGTTCATGGGTTGTCATAACTTGCAGGTTCCTCCTCTGGTGGCCTGAAGGTGGCCATTCACTGAGTACCATTACTTCAGTTCACGGCCTGTCATCACTTGCAGGTTCCTCCTCTGGTGGCCTGGAGTTTGCCATTCACTGAGTACCATTACTTCAGTTCACGGCCTGTCATCACCTGCAGGTTCCTCCTCTGGTGGCCTGGAGGTGGCCATTCACTGAGTACCATTACTTCAGTTCATTGCCTGTCATCACTTGCAGGTTCCTTTTTTTGGTGGCCTGGAATAGGTCATTCACTGAGTACCATTACTTCAGTTCATTGCCTGTCATAACTTGCAGGTTCCTCCTCTGGTGGCCTGGCGGTGCACATTCACTGAGTACCATTACTTCAGTTCATTGCCGGTCATCGCTTGCAGGTTCCTCTTCTGGAGGTGGCCATTCACTAAGTACCATTACTTCAGTTCACGGCCTGACATCACTGGCAGGTTTCTCCTCTGCTTGCCTGGAGGTGGCCATTCACTGAGTACCAATTCTTCAGTTCACGGCCTGACATCACTGGCAGGTTCCTCCTCTGGTTGCCTGGAGGTGGCCATTCACTGAGTACCATTACTTCAGTTCACGGCCTGTCATCACTTGCAGGTTCCTCCTCTGGTGGCCTGGCAGTGGACATTCACTGAGTACCATTACTTCAGTTCATGGTCTGTCATAACTTGCAGGTTCCTCCTCTGGTGGCCTGGCAGTGGACATTCACTGAGTACCATTACTTCAGTTCATGGTCTGTCATAACTTACAGGTTCCTCTGGTGGCCTGGAGGTGGCCATCACTGAATACCATTACTTCAGGTTACGGCCTGTCATCACTTGCAGGTTCCTCCTCTGGTGGCCTGGCAGTGGACATTCACTGAGTACCATTACTTCAGTTTATTGCCTGTCATAACTTGCAGGTTCCTCCTCACGTGGCCTGGAGGTGGCCATTCACTGAGTACCATTACTTCAGTTCATGGTCTGTCGTAACTTCCAGGTTCCTCTTCTGGAGGTCTGGTTGTGGCCATTCCCTGAGTACCATTACTTTAGTTCATGGCCTGTCGTAACTTGCAGGTAGGTTCCTCCTCTGGTGGCCTGGAGGTGGCCATTCACTGAGTAACATTACTTCAGTTAACGGCCTGTCAGCACTTGCAGGTTCCTCCTCTGGTGGCCTGGAGGTGGACATTCACTGAGTACCATTATTTCAGTTCGTGGCCTGTCGTCACTTGCAGTTTCCTCCTCTGGTGGCCTGGAGGTGGCCATTCACTGAGTAGCATTAAAACAGTTCATGGGTTGTCATAACTTGCAGGTCCCTCTTCTGGAGGTCTGGAGGTGGCCATTCACTGAGTACCATTACTTCAGTTCATGGCCTGTCGTAACTTGCAGGTTCCTCCTCTGGTGGCCTGAAGGTGGCCATTCACTGAGTACCAATACTTCAGTTCACGGCCTGTCATCACTTGCAGGTTCCTCCTCTGGTGGCCTGGAGGTTGCCATTCACTGAGTACCATTACTTCAGTTCACGGCCTGTCATCACCTGCAGGTTCCTCCTCTGGTGGCCTGGAGGTGGCCTTTCACTGAGTACCATTACTTCAGTTCATGGTCTGTCATAACTTGCAAGTTCCTCGTCTGGAGGTGGACATTCACTGAGTACCATTACTTCAGTTCATGGTCTGTCATAACTTGCAGGTTCCTGCTCTGGTGTCCTGGCGGTGGACTTTCACTGAGTACCATTATTTCAGTTCATGGTCTGTCATAACTTTCAGGTTCCTCCTCTGGTGGCCTGGCGGTGGATGTTCACTGAGCACCATTACTTCAGTTCGTTGCCTGTCATCACTTGCAGGTTCCTCCTTTGGTGGCCTGGAATAGGTCATTCACTGAGTACCATTACTTCAGTTCATTGCTTGTCATAACTTGCAGGTTCCTCCTCTGGTGGCCTGGCGGTGCACATTCACTGAGTACCATTACTTCAGTTCATTGCCGGCCATCGCTTGCAGGTTCCTCTTCTGGAGGTGGCCATTCACTGAGTACCATTACTTCAGTTCACGACCTGACATCACTTGCAGGTTCCTCCTCTGGTGGCCTGGCAGTGGACATTCACTGAGTACCATTACTTCAGTTTATTGCCTGTCATAACTTGCAGGTTCCTCCTCACGTGGCCTGGAGGTGGCCATTCACTGAGTACCATTACTTCAGTTCATGGTCTGTCGTAACTTCCAGGTTCCTCTTCTGGAGGTCTGGTTGTGGCCATTCCCTGAGTACCATTACTTTAGTTCATGGCCTGTCGTAACTTGCAGGTTCCTCCTCTGGTGGCCTGGAGGTGGCCATTCACTAAGTAACATTACTTCAGTTAACGGCCTGTCAGCACTTGCAGGTTCCTCCTCTGGTGGCCTGGAGGTGGCCATTCACTGAGTACCATTACTTCAGTTCATTGCCTGTCATAACTTGCAGGTTGCTTCTCTGGTGGCCTGGAGATGGACATTCACTGAGTACCATTATTTCAGTTCATGGCCTGTCGTCACTTGCAGGTTCCTCCTCTGGTGGCCTGAAGGTGGCCATTCACTGAGTACCATTACTTCAGTTCACGGCCTATCATCACTTGCAGGTTCCTCCTCTGGTGGCCTGGAGGTTGCCATTCACTGAGTACCATTACTTCAGTTCACGGCCTGTCATCACCTGCAGGTTCCTCCTCTGGTGGCCTGGAGGTGGCCTTTCACTGAGAACCATTACTTCACTTCATGGTCTGTCATAACTTGCAGGTTCCTCGTCTGGAGGTGGACATTCACTGAGTACCATTACTTCAGTTCATGGTCTGTCATAACTTGCAGGTTTCTGCTCTGGTGTCCTGGCGGTGGACTTTCACTGAGTACCATTATTTCAGTTCATGGTCTGTCATAACTTTCAGGTTCCTCCTCTGGTGGCCTGGCGGTGGATGTTCACTGAGCACCATTACTTCAGTTCATTGCCTGTCATCACTTGCAGGTTCCTCCTTTGGTGGCCTGGAATAGGTCATTCACTGAGTACCATTACTTCAGTTCATTGCCTGTCATAACTTGCAGGTTCCTCCTCTGGTGGCCTGGCGGTGCACATTCACTGAGTACCATTACTTCAGTTCATTGCCGGCCATCGCTTGCAGGTTCCTCTTCTGGAGGTGGCCATTCACTGAGTACCATTACTTCAGTTCACGACCTGACATCACTTGCAGGTTCCTCCTCTGGTTGCCTGGAGGTGGCCATTCCCTGAGTACCATTACTTTAGTTCATGGCCTGTCGTAACTTGCAGGTTCCTCCTCTGGTGGCCTGGAGGTGGCCATTCACTGAGTACCATTACTTCAGTTAACAGCCTGTCAGCACTTGCAATTTCCTCCTCTGGTGGCCTGGAGGTGGCCTTTCACTGAGTACCATTACTTCAGTTCATTGCCTGTCATAACTTCCAGGTTCCTTCTCTGGTGGCCTGGAGATGGATATTCACTGAGTACCAATATTTCAGTTCATGGCCTGTCATCACTTGCAGGTTCCTCCTCTGGTGGCCTGGAGGTGGCCATTCACTGAGTTCCATTAATGCAGTTCATGGGTTGTCATAACTTGCAGGTTCCTCTTCTGGAGGTCTGGAGGTGGCCATTCACTGAGTACCATTACTTAAGTTCATGGCCTGTCTTAACTTGCAGGTTCCTCCTCTGGTGGCGTGAAGGTGGCCATTCACTGAGTACCATTACTTCAGTTCACGGCCTGTCATCACTTGCAGGTTCCTCCTCTGGTGGCCTGGAGGTTGCCATTCACTGAGTACCATTACTTCAGTTCACGGACTGTCATCACCTGCAGGTTCCTCCTCTGGTGGCCTGGAGGTGGCCATTCACTGGATACCATTACTTCAGTTCATGGTCTGTCATAACTTTCAGGTTCCTCCTCTGGTGGCGGGCGTTCACTGAGTACCATTACTTCAGTTCATTGCCTGTCATCACTTGCAGGTTCCTCCTTTGGTGGCCTGGAATAGGTCATTTACTGAGTACCATTACTTCAGTTCATTGCCTGTCATAACTTGCAGGTTCCTCCTCTGGTGGCCTGGCGGTGCACATTCACTGAGTACCATTACTTCAGTTCATTGCCGGTCGTCGCTTGCAGGTTCCTCTTCTGGAGGTGGCCATTCACTGAGTACCATTACTTCAGTTCACGACCTGACATCACTTGCAGGTTCCTCCTCTGGTTGCCTGGAGGTGGCCATTCACTGAGTACCATTACTTCAGTTCATTAGCTGTCATAACTTGCAAGTTCCTCCTCTGGTGGCCTGGAGGTGGCCATTCACTGAGTACCATTACTTCAGTTCATTGCCTGACATAACTTGCAGGTTCCTCCTCTGGTGGCCTGGAGGTGTCCATTCACTGAGGACCATTACATCAGTTCATTGCCTGTCATAACTTGCAGGTTCCTCCTATGGTGGTCTGGCGGTGCACATTCACTGAGTACCATTACTTCAGTTCATTGCCGGTCATCGCTTGCAGGTTCCTCTTCTGGAGGTGGCCATTCACTAAGTACCATTACTTCAGTTCACGGCCTGACATCACTGGCAGGTTTCTCCTCTGCTTGCTTGGAGGTGGCCATTCACTGAGTACCATTACTTCATTTCACGGCCTGAGATCACTGGCAGGTTCCTCCTCTGGTTGCCTGGAGGTGGCCATTCACTGAGTACCATTACTTCAGTTCACGGCCTGTAATCACTTGCAGGTTCCTCCTCTGGTGGCCTGGCAGTGGACATTCACTGAGTACCATTACTTCAGTTCATGGTCTGTCATAACTTGCAGGTTCCTCCTCTGGTGGCCTGGCAGTGGACATTCACTGAGTACCATTACTTCAGTTCATGGTCTGTCATAACTTGCAGGTTCCTCTGGTGGCCTGGAGGTGGCCATCACTGAATACCATTACTTCAGTTCACGGCCTGTCATCACTTGCAGGTTCCTCCTCTGGTGGCCTGGCAGTGGACATTCACTGAGTACCATTACTTCAGTTTATTGCCTGTCATAACTTGCAGGTTCCTCCTCACGTGGCCTGGAGGTGGCCATTCACTGAGTACCATTACTTCAGTTCATGGTCTGTCGTAACTTCCAGGTTCCTCTTCTGGAGGTCTGGTTGTGGCCATTCCCTGAGTACCATTACTTTAGTTCATGGCCTGTAGTAACTTGCAGGTTCCTCCTCTGGTGGCCTGGAGGTGGCCATTCACTGAGTAACATTACTTCAGTTAACGGCCTGTCAGCACTTGCAGGTTCCTCCTCTGATGGCCTGGAGGTGGCCATTCACTGAGTACCATTACTTCAGTTCATTGCCTGTCATAACTTGCAGGTTGCTTCTCTGGTGGCCTGGAGATGGACATTCACTGAGTACCATTATTTCAGTTCATGGGTTGTCATAACTTGCAGGTCCCTCTTCTGGAGGTCTGGAGGTGGCCATTCACTGAGTACCATTACTTCAGTTCATGGCCTGTCGTAACTTGCAGGTTCCTCCTCTGGTGGCCTGAAGGTGGCCATTCACTGAGTACCATTACTTCAGTTCACGGCCTGTCATCACTTGCAGGTTCCTCCTCTGGTGGCCTGGAGGTTGCCATTCACTGAGTACCATTACTTCAGTTCACGGCCTGTCATCACCTGCAGGTTCCTCCTCTGGTGGCCTGGAGGTGGCCTTTCACTGAGTACCATTACTTCAGTTCATGGTCTGTCATAACTTGCAGGTTCCTCGTCTGGAGGTGGACATTCACTGAGTACCATTACTTCAGTTCATGGTCTGTCATAACTTGCAGGTTTCTGCTCTGGTGTCCTGGCGGTGGACTTTCACTGAGTACCATTATTTCAGTTCATGGTCTGTCATAACTTTCAGGTTCCTCCTCTGGTGGCCTGGCGGTGGATGTTCACTGAGCACCATTACTTCAGTTCATTGCCTGTCATCACTTGCAGGTTCCTCCTTTGGTGGCCTGGAATAGGTCATTCACTGAGTACCATTACTTCAGTTCATTGCCTGTCATAACTTGCAGGTTCCTCCTCTGGTGGCCTGGCGGTGCACATTCACTGAGTACCATTACTTCAGTTCATTGCCGGCCATCGCTTGCAGGTTCCTCTTCTGGAGGTGGCCATTCACTGAGTACCATTACTTCAGTTCACGACCTGACATCACTTGCAGGTTCCTCCTCTGGTTGCCTGGAGGTGGCCATTCCCTGAGCACCATTACTTTAGTTCATGGCCTGTCGTAACTTGCAGGTTCCTCCTCTGGTGGCCTGGAGGTGGCCATTCACTGAGTACCATTACTTCAGTTAACAGCCTGTCAGCACTTGCAATTTCCTCCTCTGGTGGCCTGGAGGTGGCCTTTCACTGAGTACCATTACTTCAGTTCATTGCCTGTCATAACTTCCAGGTTCCTTCTCTGGTGGCCTGGAGATGGATATTCACTGAGTACCAATATTTCAGTTCATGGCCTGTCATCACTTGCAGGTTCCTCCTCTGGTGGCCTGGAGGTGGCCATTCACTGAGTTCCATTAATGCAGTTCATGGGTTGTCATAACTTGCAGGTTCCTCTTCTGGAGGTCTGGAGGTGGCCATTCACTGAGTACCATTACTTCAGTTCATGGCCTGTCGTAACTTGCAGGTTCCTCCTCTGGTGGCCTGGAGGTGGCCATTTACTGAGTACCATTACTTCAGTTCATTGCCTGTCATAACTTGCAGGTTCCTCCTCTGGTGGCCTGGCGGTGCACATTCACTGAGTACCATTACTTCAGTTCATTGCCGGTCGTCGCTTGCAGGTTCCTCTTCTGGAGGTGGCCATTCACTGAGTACCATTACTTCAGTTCACGACCTGACATCATTTGCAGGTTCCTCCTCTGGTTGCCTGGAGGTGGCCATTCACTGAGTACCATTACTTCAGTTCATTAGCTGTCATAACTTGCAAGTTCCTCCTCTGGTGGCCTGGAGGTGGCCATTCACTGAGTACCATTACTTCAGTTCATTGCCTGACATAACTTGCAGGTTCCTCCTCTGGTGGCCTGGAGGTGGCCATTCACTGAGGACCATTACATCAGTTCATTGCCTGTCATAACTTGCAGGTTCCTCCTATGGTGGTCTGGCGGTGCACATTCACTGAGTACCATTACTTTAGTTCATTGCCGGTCATCGCTTGCAGGTTCCTCTTCTGGAGGTGGCCATTCACTAAGTACCATTACTTCAGTTCACGGCCTGACATCACTGGCAGGTTTCTCCTCTGCTTGCCTGGAGGTGGCCATTCACTGAGTACCATTACTTCAGTTCACGGCCTGACATCACTGGCAGGTTCCTCCTCTGGTTGCCTGGAGGTGGCCATTCACTGAGTACCATTACTTCAGTTCACGGCCTGTCATCACTTGCAGGTTCCTCCTCTGGTGGCCTGGCAGTGGACATTCACTGAGTACCATTACTTCAGTTCATGGTCTGTCATAACTTGCAGGTTCCTCCTCTGGTGGCCTGGCAGTGGACATTCACTGAGTACCATTACTTCAGTTCATGGTCTGTCATAACTTGCAGGTTCCTCTGGTGGCCTGGAGGTGGCCATCACTGAATACCATTACTTCAGGTTACGGCCTGTCATCACTTGCAGGTTCCTCCTCTGGTGGCCTGGCAGTGGACATTCACTGAGTACCATTACTTCAGTTTATTGCCTGTCATAACTTGCAGGTTCCTCCTCACGTGGCCTGGAGGTGGCCATTCACTGAGTACCATTACTTCAGTTCATGGTCTGTCGTAACTTCCAGGTTCCTCTTCTGGAGGTCTGGAGGTGGCCATTCACTGAGTAATATTACTTCAGTTAACGGCCTGTCAGCACTTGCAGGTTCCTCCTCTGGTGGCCTGGAGGTGGCCATTCACTGAGTACCATTACTTCAGTTCATTGCCTGTCATAACTTGCAGGTTGCTTCTCTGGTGGCCTGGAGATGGACATTCACTGAGTACCATTATTTCAGTTCATGGCCTGTCGTCACTTGCAGTTTCCTCCTCTGGTGGCCTGGAGGTGGCCATTCACTGAGTAGCATTAAAACAGTTCATGGGTTGTCATAACTTGCAGGTCCCTCTTCTGGAGGTCTGGAGGTGGTCATTCACTGAGTACCATTACTTCAGTTCATGGCCTGTCGTAACTTGCAGGTTCCTCCTCTGGTGGCCTGAAGGTGGCCATTCACTGAGTACCATTACTTCAGTTCACGGCCTGTCATCACTTGCAGGTTCCTCCTCTGGTGGCCTGGAGGTTGCCATTCACTGAGTACCATTACTTCAGTTCACGGCCTGTCATCACCTGCAGGTTCCTCCTCTGGTGGCCTGGAGGTGGCCTTTCACTGAGTACCATTACTTCAGTTCATGGTCTGTCATAACTTGCAGGTTCCTCGTCTGGAGGTGGACATTCACTGAGTACCATTACTTCAGTTCATGGTCTGTCATAACTTGCAGGTTCCTGCTCTGGTGTCCTGGCGGTGGACTTTCACTGAGTACCATTATTTCAGTTCATGGTCTGTCATAACTTTCAGGTTCCTCCTCTGGTGGCCTGGCGGTGGATGTTCACTGAGTACCATTACTTCAGTTCATTGCCTGTCATCACTTGCAGGTTCCTCCTTTGGTGGCCTGGAATAGGTCATTCACTGAGTACCATTACTTCAGTTCATTGCCTGTCATAACTTGCAGGTTCCTCCTCTGGTGGCCTGGCGGTGCACATTCACTGAGTACCATTACTTCAGTTCATTGCCGGCCATCGTTTGCAGGTTCCTCTTCTGGAGGTGGCCATTCACTGAGTACCATTCCTTCAGTTCACGACCTGACATCACTTGCAGGTTCCTCCTCTGGTTGCCTGGAGGTGGCCATTCCCTGAGTACCATTACTTTAGTTCATGGCCTGTCGTAACTTGCAGGTTCCTCCTATGGTGGCCTGGAGGTGGCCATTCACTGAGTACCATTACTTCAGTTAACAGCCTGTCAGCACTTGCAATTTCCTCCTCTGGTGGCCTGGAGGTGGCCTTTCACTGAGTACCATTACTTCAGTTCATTGCCTGTCATAACTTCCAGGTTCCTTCTCTGGTGGCCTGGAGATGGATATTCACTGAGTACCAATATTTCAGTTCATGGCCTGTCATCACTTGCAGGTTCCTCCTCTGGTGGCCTGGAGGTGGCCATTCACTGAGTTCCATTAATGCAGTTCATGGGTTGTCATAACTTGCAGGTTCCTCTTCTGGAGGTCTGGAGGTGGCCATTCACTGAGTACCATTACTTCAGTTCATGGCCTGTCGTAACTTGCAGGTTCCTCCTCTGGTGGCCTGAAGGTGGCCATTCACTGAGTACCATTACTTCAGTTCACGGCCTGTCATCACTTGCAGGTTCCTCCTCTGGTGGCCTGGAGGTTGCCATTCACTGAGTACCATTACTTCAGTTCACGGACTGTCATCAGCTGCAGGTTCCTCCTCTGGTGGCCTGGAGGTGGCCATTCACTGAGTACCATTACTTCAGTTCATGGTCTGTCATAACTTTCAGGTTCCCCCTCTGGTGGCCTGGGGGTGGACGTTCACTGAGTACCATTACTTCAGTTCATTGCCTGTCATCACTTGCAGGTTCCTCCTTTGGTGGCCTGGAATAGGTCATTTACTGAGTACCATTACTTCAGTTCATTGCCTGTCATAACTTGCAGGTTCCTCCTCTGGTGGCCTGGCGGTGCACATTCACTGAGTACCATTACTTCAGTTCATTGCCGGTCGTCGCTTGCAGGTTCCTCTTCTGGAGGTGGCCATTCACTGAGTACCATTACTTCAGTTCACGACCTGACATCACTTGCAGGTTCCTCCTCTGGTTGCCTGGCAGTGGACATTCACTGAGTACCATTACTTCAGTTCATGGTCTGTCATAACTTGCAGGTTCCTCCTCTGGTGGCCTGGCAGTGGACATTCACTGAGTACCATAACTTCAATTCATGGTCTGTCATAACTTGCAGGTTCCTCTGGTGGCCTGGAGGTGGCCATCACTGAATACCATTACTTCAGTTCACGGCCTGTCATCGCTTGCAGGTTCCTCCTCTGGTGGCCTGGAGGTGGCCATTCACTGAGTTCCATTAATGCAGTTCATGGGTTGTCATAACTTGCAGGTTCCTCCTCTGGTGGCCTGAAGGTGGCCATTCACTGAGTACCATTACTTCAGTTCACGGCCTGTCATCACTTGCAGGTTCCTCCTCTGGTGGCCTGGAGTTTGCCATTCACTGAGTACCATTACTTCAGTTCACGGCCTGTCATCACCTGCAGGTTCCTCCTCTGGTGGCCTGGAGGTGGCCATTCACTGAGTACCATTACTTCAGTTCATTGCCTGTCATCACTTGCAGGTTCCTCTTTTGGTGGCCTGGAATAGGTCATTCACTGAGTACCATTACTTCAGTTCATTGCCTGTCATAACTTGCAGGTTCCTCCTCTGGTGGCCTGGCGGTGCACATTCACTGAGTACCATTACTTCAGTTCATTGCCGGTCATCGCTTGCAGGTTCCTCTTCTGGAGGTGGCCATTCACTAAGTACCATTACTTCAGTTCACGGCCTGACATCACTGGCAGGTTTCTCCTCTGCTTGCCTGGAGGTGGCCATTCACTGAGTACCAATTCTTCAGTTCACGGCCTGACATCACTGGCAGGTTCCTCCTCTGGTTGCCTGGAGGTGGCCATTCACTGAGTACCATTACTTCAGTTCACGGCCTGTCATCACTTGCAGGTTCCTCCTCTGGTGGCCTGGCAGTGGACATTCACTGAGTACCATTACTTCAGTTCATGGTCTGTCATAACTTGCAGGTTCCTCCTCTGGTGGCCTGGCAGTGGACATTCACTGAGTACCATTACTTCAGTTCATGGTCTGTCATAACTTACAGGTTCCTCTGGTGGCCTGGAGGTGGCCATCACTGAATACCATTACTTCAGGTTACGGCCTGTCATCACTTGCAGGTTCCTCCTCTGGTGGCCTGGCAGTGGACATTCACTGAGTACCATTACTTCAGTTTATTGCCTGTCATAACTTGCAGGTTCCTCCTCACGTGGCCTGGAGGTGGCCATTCACTGAGTACCATTACTTCAGTTCATGGTCTGTCGTAACTTCCAGGTTCCTCTTCTGGAGGTCTGGTTGTGGCCATTCCCTGAGTACCATTACTTTAGTTCATGGCCTGTCGTAACTTGCAGGTAGGTTCCTCCTCTGGTGGCCTGGAGGTGGCCATTCACTGAGTAACATTACTTCAGTTAACGGCCTGTCAGCACTTGCAGGTTCCTCCTCTGGTGGCCTGGAGGTGGACATTCACTGAGTACCATTATTTCAGTTCGTGGCCTGTCGTCACTTGCAGTTTCCTCCTCTGGTGGCCTGGAGGTGGCCATTCACTGAGTAGCATTAAAACAGTTCATGGGTTGTCATAACTTGCAGGTCCCTCTTCTGGAGGTCTGGAGGTGGCCATTCACTGAGTACCATTACTTCAGTTCATGGCCTGTCGTAACTTGCAGGTTCCTCCTCTGGTGGCCTGAAGGTAGCCATTCACTGAGTACCAATACTTCAGTTCACGGCCTGTCATCACTTGCAGGTTCCTCCTCTGGTGGCCTGGAGGTTGCCATTCACTGAGTACCATTACTTCAGTTCACGGCCTGTCATCACCTGCAGGTTCCTCCTCTGGTGGCCTGGAGGTGGCCTTTCACTGAGTACCATTACTTCAGTTCATGGTCTGTCATAACTTGCAGGTTCCTCGTCTGGAGGTGGACATTCACTGAGTACCATTACTTCAGTTCATGGTCTGTCATAACTTGCAGGTTCCTGCTCTGGTGTCCTGGCGGTGGACTTTCACTGAGTACCATTATTTCAGTTCATGGTCTGTCATAACTTTCAGGTTCCTCCTCTGGTGGCCTGGCGGTGGATGTTCACTGAGTACCATTACTTCAGTTCATTGCCTGTCATCACTTGCAGGTTCCTCCTTTGGTGGCCTGGAATAGGTCATTCACTGAGTACCATTACTTCAGTTCATTGCCTGTCATAACTTGCAGGTTCCTCCTCTGGTGGCCTGGCGGTGCACATTCACTGAGTACCATTACTTCAGTTCATTGCCGGCCATCGCTTGCAGGTTCCTCTTCTGGAGGTGGCCATTCACTGAGTACCATTACTTCAGTTCACGACCTGACATCACTTGCAGGTTCCTCCTCTGGTTGCCTGGAGGTGGCCATTCCCTGAGTACCATTACTTTAGTTCATGGCCTGTCGTAACTTGCAGGTTCCTCCTCTGGTGGCCTGGAGGTGGCCATTCACTGAGTACCATTACTTCAGTTAACAGCCTGTCAGCACTTGCAATTTCCTCCTCTGGTGGCCTGGAGGTGGCCTTTCACTGAGTACCATTACTTCAGTTCATTGCCTGTCATAACTTCCAGGTTCCTTCTCTGGTGGCCTGGAGATGGATATTCACTGAGTACCAATATTTCAGTTCATGGCCTGTCATCACTTGCAGGTTCCTCCTCTGGTGGCCTGGAGGTGGCCATTCACTGAGTTCCATTAATGCAGTTCATGGGTTGTCATAACTTGCAGGTTCCTCTTCTGGAGGTCTGGAGGTGGCCATTCACTGAGTACCATTACTTCAGTTCATGGCCTGTCGTAACTTGCAGGTTCCTCCTCTGGTGGGCTGAAGGTGGCCTTTCACTGAGTACCATTACTTCAGTTCACGGCCTGTCATCACTTGCAGGTTCCTCCTCTGGTGGCCTGGAGGTTGCCATTCACTGAGTACCATTACTTCAGTTCACGGACTGTCATCAGCTGCAGGTTCCTCCTCTGGTGGCCTGGAGGTGGCCATTCACTGAGTACCATTACTTCAGTTCATGGTCTTTCATAACTTTCAGGTTCCCCCTATGGTGGCCTGGGGGTGGACGTTCACTGAGTACCATTACTTCAGTTCATTGCCTGTCATCACTTGCAGGTTCCTCCTTTGGTGGCCTGGAATAGATCATTTACTGAGTACCATTACTTCAGTTCATTGCCTGTCATAACTTGCAGGTTCCTCCTCTGGTGGCCTGGCGGTGCACATTCACTGAGTACCATTACTTCAGTTCATTGCCGGTCGTCGCTTGCAGGTTCCTCTTCTGGAGGTGGCCATTCACTGAGTACCATTACTTCAGTTCACGACCTGACATCACTTGCAGGTTCCTCCTCTGGTTGCCTGGAGGTGGCCATTCACTGAGTACCATTACTTCAGTTCATTACCTGTCATAACTTGCAGGTTCCTCCTCTGGTGGCCTGGAGGTGGCCATTCACTGAGTACCATTACTTCAGTTCATTGCCTGACATGACTTGCAGGTTCCTCCTCTGGTGGCCTGGAGGTGGCCATTCACTGAGGACCATTACATCAGTTCATTGCCTGTCATAACTTGCAGGTTCCTCCTCTGGTGGTCTGGCGGTGCACATTCACTGAGTACCATTACTTCAGTTAATTGCCGGTCATCGCTTGCAGCTTCCTCTTCTGGAGGTGGCCATTCACTAAGTACCATTATTTCAGTTTACGGCCTGACATCACTGACAGGTTCCTCCTCTGCTTGCCTGGAGGTGGCCATTCACTGAGTACCATTACTTCAGTTCACGGCCTGACATCACTGGCAGGTTCCTCCTCTGGTTGCCTGGCAGTGGACATTCACTGAGTACCATTACTTCAGTTCATGGTCTGTCATAACTTGCAGGTTCCTCCTCTGGTGGCCTGGCAGTGGACATTCACTGAGTACCATAACTTCAATTCATGGTCTGTCATAACTTGCAGGTTCCTCTGGTGGCCTGGAGGTGGCCATCACTGAATACCATTACTTCAGTTCACGGCCTGTCATCACTTGCAGGTTCCTCCTCTGGTGGCCTGGAGGTGGCCATTCACTGAGTTCCATTAATGCAGTTCATGGGTTGTCATAACTTGCAGGTTCCTCCTCTGGTGGCCTGAAGGTGGCCATTCACTGAGTACCATTACTTCAGTTCACGGCCTGTCATCACTTGCAGGTTCCTCCTCTGGTGGCCTGGAGTTTGCCATTCACTGAGTACCATTACTTCAGTTCACGGCCTGTCATCACCTGCAGGTTCCTCCTCTGGTGGCCTGGAGGTGGCCATTCACTGAGTACCATTACTTCAGTTCATTGCCTGTCATCACTTGCAGGTTCCTCTTTTGGTGGCCTGGAATAGGTCATTCACTGAGTACCATTACTTCAGTTCATTGCCTGTCATAACTTGCAGGTTCCTCCTCTGGTGGCCTGGCGGTGCACATTCACTGAGTACCATTACTTCAGTTCATTGCCGGTCATCGCTTGCAGGTTCCTCTTCTGGAGGTGGCCATTCACTAAGTACCATTACTTCAGTTCACGGCCTGACATCACTGGCAGGTTCCTCCTCTGCTTGCCTGGAGTTGGCCATTCACTGAGTACCATTACTTCAGTTCACGGCCTGACATCACTGGCAGGTTCCTCCTCTGGTTGCCTGGAGGTGGCCATTCACTGAGTACCATTACTTCAGTTCACGGCCTGTCATCACTTGCAGGTTCCTCCTCTGGTGGCCTGGCAGCGGACATTCACTGAGTACCATTACTTCAGTTCATGGTCTGTCATAACTTGCAGGTTCCTCCTCTGGTGGCCTGGCAGTGGACATTCACTGAGTACCATTACTTCAATTCATGGTCTGTCATAACTTGCAGGTTCCTCTGGTGGCCTGGAGGTGGCCATCACTGAATACCATTACTTCAGTTCACGGCCTGTCATCACTTGCAGGTTCCTCCTCTGGTGGCCTGGCAGTGGACATTCACTGAGTACCATTACTTCAGTTTATTGCCTGTCATAAGTTGCAGGTTCTTCCTCACGTGGCCTGGAGGTGGCCATTCACTGAGTACCATTACTTCAGTTCATGGTCTGTCGTAACTTCCAGGTTCCTCTTCTGGAGGTCTGGTTGTGGCCATTCCCTGAGTACCATTACTTTAGTTCATGGCCTGTCGTAACTTGCAGGTTCCTCCTCTGGTGGCCTGGAGGTGGCCATTCACTGAGTACCATTACTTCAGTTAACGGCCTGTCAGCACTTGCAGGTTCCTCCTCTGGGTGCCTGGAGGTGGCCATTCACTGAGTACCATTACTTCAGTTCATTGCCTGTCATAACTTGCAGGTTGCTTCTCTTGTGGCCTGGAGGTGGACATTCACTGAGTACCATTATTTCAGTTCATGGCCTGTCATCACTTGCAGTTTCCTCCTCTGGTGGCCTGGAGGTGGCCATTCACTGAGTACCATTAATACAGTTCATGGGTTGTCATAACTTGCAGGGCCCTCTTCTGGAGGTCTGGAGGTGGCCATTCACTGAGTACCATTACTTCAGTTCATGGCCTGTCGTAACTTGCAGGTTCCTCCTCTGGTGGCCTGGAGGTTGCCATTCACTGAGTACCATTACTTCAGTTCACGGCCTGTCATCACCTGCAGGTTCCTCCTCTGGTGGCCTGGAGGTGGCCTTTCACTGAGTACCATTACTTCAGTTCATGGTCTGTCATAACTTGCAGGTTCCTGCTCTGGTGTCCTGGCGGTGGACTTTCACTGAGTACCATTATTTCAGTTCATGGTCTGTCATAACTTTCAGGTTCCTCCTCTGGTGGCCTGGCGGTGGATGTTCACCGAGTACCATTACTTCAGTTCATTGCCTGTCATCACTTGCAGTTTCCTCCTTTGGTGGCCTGGAATAGGTCATTAACTGAGTACCATTACTTCAGTTCATTGCCTGTCATAACTTGCAGGTTCCTCCTCTGGTGGCCTGGTGGTGCACATTCACTGAGTACCATTACTTCAGTTCATTGCCGGCCATCGCTTGCAGGTTCCTCTTCTGGAGGTGGCCATTCACTGAGTACCATTACTTCAGTTCACGACCTGACATCACTTGCAGGTTCCTCCTCTGGTTGCCTGGAGGTGGCCTTTCACTGAGTACCATTACTTCAGTTCATTGCCTGTCATAACTTGCAGGTTCCTCCTCTGGTGGCCTGGAGGTGGCCATTCACTGAGTACCATTACTTCAGTTCATTGCCTGACATAACTTGCAGGTTCCTCCTCTGGTGGCCTGGAGGTGGCCATTCACTGAGGACCATTACTTCAGTTCATTGCCTGTCATAACTTGCAGGTTCCTCCTCTGGTGGTCTGGCGGTGCACATTCACTGAGTACCATTACTTCAGTTCATTGCCGGTCATCGCTTGCAGGTTCCTCTTCTGGAGGTGGCCATTCACTGAGTACCATTACTTCAGTTCACGGCCTGTCATCACTTGCAGGTTCCTCCTCTGGTGGCCTGGAGGTGGCCATTCGCTGAGTACAATTACTTCAGTTCATGCTCTGTCATAACTTGCAGGTTCCTCGTCTGGAGGTCTGGAGGTGGCCATTCACTGAGTACCATTACTTCAGTTTATGGCCTGCCGTAACTTGCAGGTTCCTCCTCTGGTGGCCTGGAGGTGGCCATTCACTGAGGTACCATTCTTCAGTACATGGTCTGTCATAACTTGCAGGTTCCTCCTCTGGTGGCCTGGAGGTGGCCATCACTGATTACCATTACTTCGGTTCACGGCCTTTCATCACTTGCAGGTTCCTCCTCTGGTGGCCTGGAGGTGGCCATTCGCTGAGTACAATTACTTCAGTTCATGCTCTGTCATAACTTGCAGGTTCCTCGTCTGGAGGTCTGGAGGTGGCCATTCACTGAGTACCATTACTTCAGTTCATGGCCTGTCGTAACTTGCAGGTTCCTCCTCTGGTGGCCTGGAGGTGGCCATTCACTGAGTACCATTACTTCAGTTCATGGCCTGTCGTAACTTGCAGGTTCCTCCTCTGGTGGCCTGGAGGTGGCCATTCCCTGAGGTACCATTACTTCAGTTCATGGACTGTCGTAACTTGCAGGTTCCTCTTCTTGAGGTCTGGAGGTGGCCATTCACTGAGTACCATTACTTCAGTTCATGGTCTGTCATAACTAGCAGGTTCCTCCTCTGGTGGCCTGGCAGTGGACTTTCACTGAGTACCATTATTTCAGTTCATAGTCTGTCATCACTTTCAGGTTCCTCCTCTGGTGGCCTGGCGGTGGACATTCACTGAGTACCATTACTTCTGTTCATTGCCTGTCATCACTTGCAGGCTCCTCCTTTGGTGGCCTGGAATAGGTAATTCACTGAGTAGCATTACTTCAGTTCATTGACTGTCAGTACTTGCAGGTTCCTCCTCTGGTGGCCTGGTGGTGCACATTCACTGAGTACCATTACTTCAGTTTATTGCCGGTCATCGCTTGCAGGTTCCTCTTCTGGAGGTGGCCATTCACTGAGTACCATTATTTCTGTTCATTGCCTGTCATAACTTGCAGGCTCCTCCTCACGTGGCCTGGAGGTGGCCATTCACTGAGTACCATTACTTCAGTTCATGGTCTGTCGTAACTTGCAGGTTCCTCTTCTGGAGGTATGGTTGTGGCCATTCCCTGAGGTGGACATTCACTGAGTACCATTACTTCAGTTCATGGTCTGTCATAACTTGCAGGTTGCTCCTCTGGTGGCCTGGCGGTGGACTTTTACTGAGTACCATTATTTCAGTTCATGGTCTGTCATAACTTTCAGGTTCCTCCTCTGGTGGCCTGGCGGTGGACATTCACTGAGTACCATTACTTCAGTTCATTGCCTGTCATCACTTGCAGGTTCCTCCTTTGGTGGCCTGGAATAGGTCATTCACTGAGGACCATTACTTCAGTTCATTGCCTGTCATAACTTGCAGGTTCCTCCTCTGGTGGCCTGGCGGTGCACATTCACTGAGTACCATTACTTCAGTTCATTGCCGGTCATCGCTTGCAGGTTCCTTTTCTGGAGGTGGCCATTCACTGAGTACCATTACCTCAGGTCACGACCTGACATAACTTGCTGGTTCCTCCTCTGGTGGCATGGAGGTGGTCATTCACTGAGTACAATTACTTCAGTTCATTGCCTGACATAACTTGCAGGTTCCTCCTCTGGTGGCCTGGAGGTGGCCACTCACTGAGGACCATTACTTCAGTTCATTGCCTGTCATAACTTGCAAGTTACTCCTCTGGTGGTCTGGCGGTGCACATTCACTGAGTACCATTACTTCAGTTCATGGTCTGTCATAACTTGCAGGTTCCTCCTCTGGTGGCCTGGAGGTGGCCATTCGCTGAGTACAATTACTTCAGTTCATGCTCTGTCATAACTTGCAGGTTCCTCGTCTGGAGGTCTGGAGGTGGCCATTCACTGAGTACCATTACTTCAGTTTATGGCCTGTCGTAACTTGCAGGTTCCTCCTCTGGTGGCCTGGAGGTGGCCATTCACTGAGGTACCATTCTTCAGTACATGGTCTGTCATAACTTGCAGGTTCCTCCTCTGGTGGCCTGGAGGTGGCCATCACTGATTACCATTACTTCGGTTCACGGCCTTTCATCACTTGCAGGTTCCTCCTCTGGTGGCCTGGAGGTGGCCATTCGCTGAGTACAATTACTTCAGTTCATGCTCTGTCATAACTTGCAGGTTCCTCGTCTGGAGGTCTGGAGGTGGCCATTCACTGAGTACCATTACTTCAGTTCATGGCCTGTCGTAACTTGCAGGTTCCTCCTCTGGTGGCCTGGAGGTGGCCATTCACTGAGTACCATTACTTCAGTTCATGGCCTGTCGTAACTTGCAGGTTCCTCCTCTGGTGGCCTGGAGGTGGCCTTTCCCTGAGGAACCATTACTTCAGTTCATGGACTGTCGTAACTTGCAGGTTCCTCTTCTTGAGGTCTGGAGGTGGCCATTCACTGAGTACCATTACTTCAGTTCATGGTCTGTCATAACTAGCAGGTTCCTCCTCTGGTGGCCTGGCAGTGGACTTTCACTGAGTACCATTATTTCAGTTCATAGTCTGTCATCATTTTCAGGTTCCTCCTCTGGTGGCCTGGCGGTGGACATTCACTGAGTACCATTACTTCTGTTCATTGCCTGTCATCACTTGCAGGCTCCTCCTTTGGTGGCCTGGAATAGGTAATTCACTGAGTAGCATTACTTCAGTTCATTGACTGTCAGTACTTGCAGGTTCCTCCTCTGGTGGCCTGGTGGTGCACATTCACTGAGTACCATTACTTCAGTTTATTGCCGGTCATCGCTTGCAGGTTCCTCTTCTGGAGGTGGCCATTCACTGAGTACCATTATTTCTGTTCATTGCCTGTCATAACTTGCAGGCTCCTCCTCACGTGGCCTGGAGGTGGCCATTCACTGAGTACCATTACTTCAGTTCATGGTCTGTCGTAACTTGCAGGTTCCTCTTCTGGAGGTATGGTTGTGGCCATTCCCTGAGGTGGACATTCACTGAGTACCATTACTTCAGTTCATGGTCTGTCATAACTTGCAGGTTGCTCCTCTGGTGGCCTGGCGGTGGACTTTTACTGAGTACCATTATTTCAGTTCATGGTCTGTCATAACTTTCAGGTTCCTCCTCTGGTGGCCTGGCGGTGGACATTCACTGAGTACCATTACTTCAGTTCATTGCCTGTCATCACTTGCAGGTTCCTCCTTTGGTGGCCTGGAATAGGTCATTCACTGAGGACCATTACTTCAGTTCATTGCCTGTCATAACTTGCAGGTTCCTCCTCTGGTGGCCTGGCGGTGCACATTCACTGAGTACCATTACTTCAGTTCATTGCCGGTCATCGCTTGCAGGTTCCTTTTCTGGAGGTGGCCATTCACTGAGTACCATTACCTCAGGTCACGACCTGACATAACTTGCTGGTTCCTCCTCTGGTGGCATGGAGGTGGTCATTCACTGAGTACAATTACTTCAGTTCATTGCCTGACATAACTTGCAGGTTCCTCCTCTGGTGGCCTGGAGGTGGCCACTCACTGAGGATCATTACTTCAGTTCATTGCCTGTCATAACTTGCAAGTTACTCCTCTGGTGGTCTGGCGGTGCACATTCACTGAGTACCATTACTTCAGTTCATGCTCTGTCATAACTTGCAGGTTCCTCGTCTGGAGGTCTGGAGGTGGCCATTCACTGAGTACCATTACTTCAGTTTATGGCCTGTCGTAACTTGCAGGTTCCTCCTCTGGTGGCCTGGAGGTGGCGATTCACTGAGGTACCATTCTTCAGTACATGGTCTGTCATAACTTGCAGGTTCCTCCTCTGGTGGCCTGGAGGTGGCCATCACTGATTACCATTACTTCGGTTCACGGCCTTTCATCACTTGCAGGTTCCTCCTCTGGTGGCCTGGAGGTGGCCATTCGCTGAGTACAATTACTTCAGTTCATGCTCTGTCATAACTTGCAGGTTCCTCGTCTGGAGGTCTGGAGGTGGCCATTCACTGAGTACCATTACTTCAGTTCATGGCCTGTCGTAACTTGCAGGTTCCTCCTCTGGTGGCCTGGAGGTGGCCATTCACTGAGTACCATTACTTCAGTTCATGGCCTGTCGTAACTTGCAGGTTCCTCCTCTGGTGGCCTGGAGGTGGCCATTCACTGAGGTACCATTACTTCAGTTCATGGTCTGTCGTAACTTGCAGGTTCCTCTTCTTGAGGTCTGGAGGTGGCCATTCACTGAGTACCATTACTTCAGTTCATGGTCTGTCATAACTAGCAGGTTCCTCCTCTGGTGGCCTGGCAGTGGACTTTCACTGAGTACCATTATTTCAGTTCATAGTCTGTCATCACTTTCAGGTTCCTCCTCTGGTGGCCTGGCGGTGGACATTCACTGAGTACCATTACTTCTGTTCATTGCCTGTCATCACTTGCAGGCTCCTCCTTTGGTGGCCTGGAATAGGTAATTCACTGAGTAGCATTACTTCAGTTCATTGACTGTCAGAACTTGCAGGTTCCTCCTCTGGTGGCCTGGTGGTGCACATTCACTGAGTACCATTACTTCAGTTTATTGCCGGTCATCGCTTGCAGGTTCCTCTTCTGGAGGTGGCCATTCACTGAGTACCATTATTTCTGTTCATTGCCTGTCATAACTTGCAGGCTCCTCCTCACGTGGCCTGGAGGTGGCCATTCACTGAGTACCATTACTTCAGTTCATGGTCTGTCGTAACTTGCAGGTTCCTCTTCTGGAGGTATGGTTGTGGCCATTCCCTGAGGTGGACATTCACTGAGTACCATTACTTCAGTTCATGGTCTGTCATAACTTGCAGGTTGCTCCTCTGGTGGCCTGGCGGTGGACTTTTACTGAGTACCATTATTTCAGTTCATGGTCTGTCATAACTTTCAGGTTCCTCCTCTGGTGGCCTGGCGGTGGACGTTCACTGAGTACCATTACTTCAGTTCATTGCCTGTCATCACTTGCAGGTTCCTCCTTTGGTGGCCTGGAATAGGTCATTCACTGAGGACCATTACTTCAGTTCATTGCCTGTCATAACTTGCAGGTTCCTCCTCTGGTGGCCTGGCGGTGCACATTCACTGAGTACCATTACTTCAGTTCATTGCCGGTCATCGCTTGCAGGTTCCTTTTCTGGAGGTGGCCATTCACTGAGTACCATTACCTCAGGTCACGACCTGACATAACTTGCTGGTTCCTCCTCTGGTGGCATGGAGGTGGCCATTCACTGAGTACAATTACTTCAGTTCATTGCCTGACATAACTTGCAGGTTCCTCCTCTGGTGGCCTGGAGGTGGCCACTCACTGAGGACCATTACTTCAGTTCATTGCCTGTCATAACTTGCAAGTTACTCCTCTGGTGGTCTGGCGGTGCACATTCACTGAGTACCATTACTTCACTTCATGGTCTGTCATAACTTGCAGGTTCCTCCTCTGGTTGCCTGGAGGTGGCCATTCACTGAGTACCATTACTTCAGTTCATTGCCTGTCATAACTTGCAGGTTCCTCCTCTGGTGGCCTGGAGGTGGCCATTCACTGAGTACCATTACTTCAGTTCACGGCCTGACATCACTGGCAGGTTCCTCCTCTGGTTGCCTGGAGGTGGCCATTCACTGAGTACCATTACTTCAGTTCACGGCCTGTCATCACTTGCAGGTTCCTCCTCTGGTGGCCTGGAGGTGGCCATTCGCTGAGTACCATTACTTCAGTTCATGGTCTGTCATAACTTGCAGGTTCCTCTTCTGGAGGTCTGGAGGTGGCCATTCACTGAGTATCATTACTTCAGTTCATGGCCTGTCGTAACTTCCATGTTCCTCCTCTGGTGGCCTGGAGGTGGCCATTCACTGAGGTACCATTGTGGAAATTTAGTTTGCAACTGAACATCATCTGCGCCATCTTGTCTCTCCCCAGCGCGACACACAGGAAAGCGCACGGCAGCCATTTTTAGGCACCCTGGTCTCTCCCTGCTCATTGCCGATCGCCAGCGCGTCCCCCTGGCGCTGCGAGCATTCCCCCGCGTGCCGGCCACCCCCGCTCTCTCATATACAGGCCATAAACCCTCTCCTTCTGCTCGACCCTGCCATGGAACCACATCCCATGCCTGACCGACATCCCATACATGGTCATGCATCTCTTTGATAACTCCCTTCCTCTGCGCCCCATTGTCCGAACTGATCCCAGGCCATCACCTAGCCCTGCGGATGCAGTTTATTGCCCCTACTGTAAGGGAAACACCCCACATCAAAGGGATTACAGTAGATCAAGGCCCCTCACCCCCTGAGACCCGACCGGTCGCACACACCCCCGGGAATTGGCGGAATGTCCAGCTGTGTGATAGCCATCTCCTACTGTGGGTGGGGTGGGGACTTCCACTGTAAGATATGTGTGGGAACGAGCTTGAAGTGGGGATTCTGAGGATGTTCTTTCAGATATCAAAGCGATCTCAAGAATGTGCCATGTATGATAAACCTGCAATAAAGTCATAAACCTGTGTATAAGAGGCCAGGCCTCAGAGATGCAGTTAGAGCACCTCATGAAGATACCTTGCTGTCTGACCTGATGTGTTCTCCTCCGGAGAGAATAAAAACCTTGTTTCCTGCCTTCCAGTCTCCGGCGCCTGCCTCTTTGTTGGTTTAGCATCGAATGGTATAAGAGGCGATTACCGCCGGGCAATACTTGAAAGGTTACCGACTACGACTGCCGCTACCATTTAACAATTGGCGTCCCAAGCGTGGGGCCCATCAGCGACACATGGATCCAGTGGGAGAGGTCCCGACGACAGAGTGAACGACTGCAACGATCGGGAGAGCTCCTGCCCGATAGACCCTCGTCTGGCAGCCGATCATCCAAACTTCACTGGTTCCGAGCAGACCTCTCTCGAGTGATCTACGGTCCTGACTGGAAACCATCAGGAGTGCCGCGGCAAATACGGAGAGTAGAGGACGATCGGGCGCTGGAGGCGGAAGACGAGAAACTGTCCACGCGGTCCGGGTAAGGTCGTGAAACACGACAAATTGCGAAACGATTGATTGTTGATTGAAATACTAGTATTTGCTTATTGATTGTTCTCTTTGAGATATTCGCTGTCTACAAACGGGGAGGAGTAGAAATACTCTCTCTTCCTTTGCAGATAGTGAAGGGTAGGTAACGCAGACTTTTGTCCCCATTGTAACCCGTCGTGCCTATTTTTATCTCCCCACTGATTGATTGTCCGAATATTGATTGTTTTGAAGGATAGTGCTCTTTGAGATATTCTCTGTTTGCAAATAACGTAGAATAGAAATATTCTGTCTAGTCTTTGCAAATAGTGAAGGGTAGGTAACGCAGACTTTTGTCCCCATTGTAACCCGTCGTGCCTATCTCTTTCTCACCATTGATTGATTGATTGTCCGAACACTAGTTGTTCGATATTGGTTCTTTGGAGGTATTCTCTGCTTACAAATAACGTGGAATAGAGATATTCTGTCTAGTCTTTGCAAGCAGTGAAAAGATAGGTAGTGCTGACTTTTGTCCCCCGTTGTAACCCGTCATGCCTATCTTCTCCCCACTGATTGGTAGTTGGTTCTGCCCGGACCGCTTCTTAGAGGTGAACCATCCGGCTCCACTGGAAGGCACCCCTAATAAGGACATGTTCACTAAATACGGACTAGTCGCCGTAGCTTACAGCAAATTAGAGCATAAAGATCGCTATATAGAAACAAGAATAGTCAAGCAAGACCAGTAGACCGATAATGGGATCCTTTTGACCACGCAAAAATAAGAAACGTTAGGAAATAGCCCTCTTGCGAGGAATATGAAACCAAGGGAAGGAGCCAAGCTCACGGTCGAAGTAGCCACGAGGTAGCTCGACTCCGTCACTCTCACTGTCTAAACATGTCTGCCCTACTGCCCACCCCGCCCAGTAAACACGACAAAATCCTGCACAAACGGAAGCCTGCTGATACCCACCATCGACGTCACCGAACTGGGCTAGATCGCGCACAATTGGGCTATATCATTTTTCCGCTTACGTAGTAACATCCTTGTGCTCGTTACCAGATTGCAAATATGTACAAACACTCCAACAAAGTAGTATAGTTATAACATTTTAATAACTTATAGGTATAACAAACACGCCAACAGAGTAAACACATTAAAACACGTTTTTAAACGACTATTTACATGACAGTCCTCGCCCCTCCTTCTTCGAAATAGCAACATTGACCTGCTTTGGGCGGTCCTTTTAGTCGGCTTTGGGCTATAAAAGCCATGCAAAAATCCATCGACATCATTGGCGGACGATTGTGCGAATAGGCCGGAGGCTACACGCAGCGCCGAGGCTCTGGCAGCGCCAAGGTGGAGTCCACCACGTTGTACTGGCCTTCCCATTCCCCGCTTCGACCAGCAGCGAAAGGTGCCCTGGCAGGGGGGAAGCGACGCGGACGGGCCTCCCCCGCCTCCCCAGGTGGAGGCTCACCAGCAGAGAGGGCACCCCTGCCGTTTCACTCGCCGGCCAGCTGAGTTGCACCCCGCCATTTCACTCGCCGGCCAGCTGAATTGCACCCTGCCATTTCTTTCGCCGGCCAGCTGAGTTGCACCCAGCAGTTTCGCTCGCCGTCCAGATGAGTGGGCGCCCCGGCACTCACCGACCAGCTGCAGCAGGACAGCCATTCAAGTCTTGCCTGCCGGGTAACCACTCAGGCGCGGATCCACTAAGATTGCCATTAGCGTTTCACTCAAGAAATGGGCCCCCGCAGCTGAGTGATCGGAGGACCCACCCCGGTGGCTGTAACGAAGAGCTGCTGCTGCTGCTGCCTCTGGACTCTGGCTGTCGGTTCTTCAGATCCAGGCCTGGCCCACCGATAGGCGGCCCTGGACTCGGAAGCTTGTCTGCTCGGGCGTGGGCCCCACCCTTGAAAAACACCCTCTCAGCTTTGCAGATTCTGCGGGAGTCATTGGTTTATCGACTCCCGTGGGCTTCCGGTGGGGGCAACCGCCGCTATTTGCTTGCTTATTCCACATTAACTTGTCTTTGCCCCGGGCGGCAGCCATCTTGCCTACGTTTGGTGCCGTAAAAGAAAGACTGATTCAAGGCGTCGGCGGAAGAACCCGCCTGCTGCCCCGCCCCAAGAACGGACCACGGCATTGCTACAAGATCGCGGTGACACCATGCTGACGCAAGCTGACGCTATCGAAAGTTCTCGAACTACCGAAAGGGATTCTGGTCCGGCAGCTAGTTAGTGCGAAGACTTAGACTGTGCACTGGACCCACCCGACCTCGCCCCAAAATGGCGCCGAGACGCCTCTCACACCGTGGCCGGCCTGAACGGTTGTAGGCCCGTATTTGTATACTGACATTGTTTTTAATAAAGGGCTTCTTAAAGGAATTACGGCATCAGTGTCATGACAAATCATCTAGGTTGATAAAGGTTTTTGAATAAATGATTGTTACTCCCAAGCAATAGAAAGCAGATAATGCAGACCCCATTTGCCTGAATCTTTTTGATTAACAGAATTTGTACCCGTCACACCTGTCTTTTTCCAAGAGTTGTCAGAAAATGGTCGACTATAGCTTAAGGTATATGCCGAATGCAAGGTATGGTATCTTGCACCATAATATACGGCCGATCGAGAAATACATGTACGACCAGGAAACCCGAATTTAGGAGATGAATGAAATAGAGCATCTTTGTATGTCGGAAGAAAAACATAATAGGTCTGTGGTATTACCCACTCCTGCGGCTAGCCTGGTACGTGGTAAGTAGAACTTTTTCGTGTCTATGCGCGCTAATGTACTTTGAATACTGCACACCCCTCCCCACCCTCTTTTTCCCTCTCTATAGGTCACAACGAAGTTCCGACTGAAGAATGGAGTGGACATGGACCGCACCGTGCTCCATATAGGGAAAAACATAGACAAACGTTGTGGGATAGTGCGCGAAGTGCAGACCACCATTGGGAACGTGAAAAACTGTATGGTATGACTGTGCGTGTGTGCTACGATTATACGGTATGAATGTGTATGCATTTCATATACTTGGGTCACTTGAAGAGAATGTCATCGTATAATTGAGGTACTTGTCTATCGATCAAAGGGAGGGGAGTAAAAGGTCCGACACCCCCCCCCCAAAATAAATTACAAAAATACTGAAAATACGCAGCGTGCATAGGAAAGAGGACAGGGAAGGAGAGGTCCCCATACTCTACGTAGCCCTGTGTCGACGTCTTAAGTTTCTGCGCTTGATGTATGTACTGTCACGCCCTATCCGGTATTTGTGTATACGTGATCACCGACTTTATGTCTTTCCCCCGCTTGTGTTTTCTTACATAGAACTGACCCGTGCTACTCCATGTTGTATGTGCACCAAGTAGCCTATTATCGTACGCATGTCTCTCTCTCTCTCGTATTGTGTCGTACATATGCCAAATAGCCTACTTGATGCGCACGTCTCTCTCTCTCTCTCTCTCTCTCTCTCTCTCTCTCTCTCTCTTACTCTCTCTCCCTCCCTCGCTGAAGGCTCTCTTACCCTCTTTCTTTTTGAATAAATTAACGACACTATACCTCCTCGGTATGTGTACAATTGGCCTAAAACACGGTGGTGTTCGAACAAATTGACAGAAACAAAAACGACCGTACTTTACCACGTTACTACCTCTCCTTTCTGTAAAATGTTGGACTTAACTGGCTGAGAAAGAAAGGACAGGTAAGACGACTGATGTCTCCCAATCTGGCCCTCATTACGGGGACTATAAGTCAGTGGTCTTCGTTTTTAGAGCTCTAAACGACACCATCTCCACCGCCCAGAATTGCCCCCGCCCAATTGTTCCGAACTAGAATGTCTAAGCACCCGTCCTCCCAGAATCACCCCAGCTCTGTACTAGCCGCCCCAGAGTATTTCGAGCAAAACAACTGATGACCTTGTTCTCTAAAGGTACATCGCCTAAGCTGATGAGGGTTACCTACTGTCTCCAGCAAGAAAAATGCTTAGCTTGTGTCCCTCCCCGAAATAGATGTCTGTAAATCCATGACAGTAGCACCTCGCACCTTTTTATTAGCAGTCCTCGGAGGAAAATGTGTATTAACAGAACTTGTGTTAAAATGAACGAGTCTCTACCGGAGAAGCCAGTTCGAATTTTTGATAGACCAGAAAGTTGACAGATGTCAGGCTTCCTGCAACGATTATAGGGCACAGGAATCGACACCTAGCAGGCCAGACGATGAAATTTTGCAGGAACACCCACAGAAACCTGCACCACAGCAATGATTAATAAATTAGTAACACACGCCGACATAAGAGTTAATAGACATCAATCATACAGCGACCGATAAAAGCATTTCCCCAACTACTCGGTGGTTGGGAGAGAGGATGAAGTGTGTAAATGTCTTCCCTGCCAACTCTCTAAGATTTTGTTTCTTGTACTCATTCCAAGATAACCTGCGGCCATCGGAAGAGAGGGGTCGGACGTGACGCACAGCCTGGCTACGGACCATGGAACATCTATGGCATCGACCAAGGGGGAGCCGCAAAGCAAAGGGATGCAGGACGAGGCACCATTCACGGCATGGAAAGCAATAGAACGAAAGGATATCCCGAAGCCCCCTGCTCGCTGACCAACGTGCCTGAAGTCCCAACCCCGTCGGGCCCGATTGATGGGCCCAGTGCTGAAAGATTCTGCTCGCCTTGGTCCGCTTTTTGGTCCGATCCCACTCCACCCCCTCTTCCCCCGGCCTCCCAAAGCACCCCTATTTTTGACATTGACCTTTCAAAAGAACAATGAGAAGCGGGTACCCCGTCTCAAGGTACCTACGATAAGGCCAGTCAAGGGACAGGACAGAACAGGACTGTGATCCAAGAGCAAAGGATGATCACACCCTGCAATGCGAAAAATCTGGATTTGAGCTGGACCTTAGCTCCACCGCCGGTGCTCAACAGTGCCAACATAAGAAGAAGAGAGAGCTTACCAGTGATGGCTCACTGCAATAAGACACTGGAAAGAAGAAACCCTCCCCTGACTGTAACTCATGTTGAGTTGTATTCCTCTCCCAACCACTTTTTGATTTGACTACCTCCCAATCAAGTTTCCAAGATCTTTTTATCGGTCGCTTCCAGCTACACACTAAATAAATGAGGAAACATTAGCTTATTATAAATGACAATTGTATAGCATCAACCGTACACATGACTATGCTGTTTAGCTTGATCAACGCGAAGTCTAGGCCTTAAGTAAATGAGTGTAGTTATCCCTTGTTTTACCGAACAGTTTTCAAGTATCGAGTTTGTGTTCAAGCAAGTTTCCCTCCACCTATCACCGTGTCTGATATATGATGCAGCTAATGAAATTCTGTATACGCTACCTCCTCTGTCACGTTAACCACCTGTAACTATGTACAATTGTATCAGATTTCTCCCGCCCGTCCTAAGACTCTGTACTTTTAAAAACAGGAACGCATGAAAACATTTACGATATTATGGCTAAAAGGTTAACGACGGTGAATGTCGTTCAGACAAGCTGGCGAGATATGTTAAAAGGGAGGACTGTGGAAATTTAGTTTGCAACTGAACATTATCTGCGCCATCTTGTCTCTCCCCAGCGCGACACACAGGAAAGCGCACGGCAGCCATTTTTAGGCACCCTGGTCTCTCCCTGCTCATTGCCGATCGCCAGCGCGTCCCCCTGGCGCTGCGAGCATTCCCCCGCGCGCCGGCCACCACCGCTCTCTCATATACAGGCCATAAACCCTCTCCTTCTGCGCGACCCTGCCATGGAACCACATCCCACGCCTGACCGACATCCCATACATGGTCATGCATCTCTTTGATAACCCCCTTCCTCTGCGCCCCATTGTCCGAACCGATCCCAGGCCATCACCCAGCCCTGCGGATGCAGTTTATTGCCCCTACTGTAAGGGAAACACCCCACATCAAAGGGATTACAGTAGATCAAGGCCCCCCACCCCCTGAGACCCGACCGGTCGCACACACCCCCGGGAATTGGCGGAATGTCCAGCTGTGTGATAGCCATCTCCTACTGTGGGTGGGGTGGGGACTTCCACTGTAAGATATGTGTGGGAACGAGCTTGAAGTGGGGATTCTGAGGATGTTCTTTCAGATATCAAAGCGATCTCAAGAATGTGCCATGTATGATAAACCTGCAATAAAGTCATAAACCTGTGTATAAGAGGCCAGGCCTCAGAGATGCAGTTAGAGCACCTCATGACGATACCTTGCTGTCTGACCTGATGTGTTCTCCTACGGAGAGAATAAAAACCTTGTTTCCTGCCTTCCAGTCTCCGGCGCCTGCCTCTTTGTTGGTTTAGCATCGAATGGTATAAGAGGCGATTACCGCCGGGCAATACTTGAAAGGTTACCGACTACGACTGCCGCTACCATTTAACACCATTACTTCAGTACATTGTCTGTCATAACTTGCAGGTTCCTCCTCTGATGGCCTGGAGGTGGCCATCACTGATTACCATTACTTCGGTTCACGGCCTGTCATCACTTGCAGGTTCCTCCTCTGGTGGCCTGGAGGTGGCCATTCACTGAGTACCATTACTTCAGTTCATGGTCTGTCGTAACTTGCAGGTTCCTCTTCTTGAGGTCTGGAGGTGGCCATTCCCTGAGTACCATTACTTCAGTTCATGGCCTGTCGTAACTTGCAGGTTCCTCCTCTGGTGGCCTGGAGGTGGCCATTCACTGAGTACCATTAATTCAGTTCATGGTCTGTCATAACTTGCAGGTACCTCCTCTGGTGGCCTGGCGGTGGACATTCACTGAGTACCATTACTTCAGTTCATGGTCTGTCATAACTTGCAGGTTCCTCCTCTGGTGACCTGGAGGTGGCCATTCACTGAGTACCATTACTTCAGTTCATGGTCTGTCATAACTTGCAGGTTCCTCCTCTGGTGGCCTGGCGGTCGACATTGACTGAGTACCATTACTTCAGTTGAATGCCTGTCATAACTTGCAGGTTCCTCCTCTGGTGGCCTGGAGGTGGCCATCACTGAATACCATTACTTCAGTTCACGGCCTGTCATCACTTGCAGGTTCCTCCTCTGGTGGCCTGGCAGTGGACATTCACTGGGTACCATTACTTCAGTTCATGGTCTGTCGTAAGTTGCAGGTTCCTCCTCTGGTGGCCTGGCGGTGGACATTCACTGAGTACCATTACTTCTGTTCATTGCAGGTCATCGCTTGCAGGTTCCTCTTCTGGAGGCCTGGAGGTGGCCATTCACTGAGTACCATTACTTCAGTTCATGGTCTGTCATAACTTGCAGGTTCCTCTGGTGGCCTGGAGGTGGCTATTCACTGAGTACCATTACTTCAGTTCATGGCCTGTCATCACTTGCAGGTTCCTCCTCTGGTGACCTGGCGGTGGCAATTCACTGAGTACCATTACTTCAGTTCATGGTCTGTCATAACTTGCAGGTTCCTCGTCTGGAGGTGGACATTCACTGAGTACCATTACTTCAGTTCATGGTCTGTCATAACTTGCAGGTTCCTCCTCTGGTGGCCTGGCAGTGGACTTTCACAGAGTACCATTACTTCAGTTTATTGCCGGTCATCGCTTGCAGGTTTCTCTTCTGGTGGTGCACATTCACTGAGTACCATTACTTCAGTTCATGGTCTGTCATAACTTGCAAGTTTCCTCTTCTGGAGGTCTGGTTGTGGCCATTCCCTGAGTACCATTACTTTAGTTCATGGCCTGTCGTAACTTGCAGGCTCCTCCTCTGGTGGCCTGAAGGTGGCCATTTACTGAGTACCATTACTTCAGTTAACAGCCTGTCAGCACTTGCAGGTTCCTCATCTGGTGGCCTGGAGGTGGCCTTTCACTGAGTACCATTACTTCAGTTCATTGCCTGTCATAACTTGCAGGTTCCTTCTCTGGTGGCCTGGAGATGGATATTCACTGAGTACCATTATTTCAGTTCATGGCCTCTCATCACTTGCAGGTTCCTCCTCTGGTGGCCTGGAGGTGGCCATTCACTGAGTTCCATTAATACAGTTCATGGGTTGTCATAACTTGCAGGTTCCTCTTCTGGAGGTCTGGAGGTGGCCATTCACTGAGTACCATTACTTCAGTTTATGGCCTGTCGTAACTTGCAGGTTCCTCCTCTGGTCGCCTGAAGGTGGCCATTCACTGAGTACCATTACTTCAGTTCACGGCCTGTCATCACTTGCAGGTTCCTCCTCTGGTGGCCTGGAGGTGCCATTCACTGAGTACCATTACTTCAGTTCACGGCCTGTCATCACCTGCAGGTTCCTCCTCTGGTGGCCTGGAGGTGGCCATTCACTGAGTACCATTACTTCAGTTCATGGTCTGTCATAACTTTCAGGTTCCTCCTCTGGTGGCCTGGCGGTGGACGTTCACTGAGTACCATTACTTCAGTTCATTGCCTGTCATCACTTGCAGGTTCCTCCTTTGGTGGCCTGGAATAGGTCATTCACTGAGTACCATTACTTCAGTTCATTGCCTGTCATAACTTGCAGGTTCCTCCTCTGGTGGCCTGGCGGTGCACATTCACTGAGTACCATTACTTCAGTTCATTGCTGGTCATCGCTTGCAGGTTCCTCTTCTGGAGGTGGCCATTCACTGAGTACCATTACTTCAGTTCACGACCTGACATCACTTGCAGGTTCCTCCTCTGGTGGCCTGGAGGTGGCCATTCACTGAGTTCCATTAATACAGTTCATGGGTTGTCATAACTTGCAGGTTCCTCTTCTGGAGGTCTGGAGGTGGCCATTCACTGAGTACCATTACTTCAGTTCATGGCCTGTCGTAACTTGCAGGTTCCTCCTCTGGTGGCCTGAAGGTGGCGATTCACTGAGTACCATTACTTCAGTTCACGGCCTGTCATCACCTGCAGGTTCCTCCTCTGGTGGCCTGGAGGTGGCCATTCACTGAGTACCATTACTTCAGTTCATGGTCTGTCATACCTTTCAGGTTCCTCCTCTGGTGGCCTGGCAGTGGACGTTCACTGAGTACCATTACTTCAGATCATTGCCTGTCATCACTTGCAGGTTCCTCCTTTGGTGGCCTGGAATAGGTCATTCACTGAGTACCATTACTTCAGTTCATTGCCTGTCATAACTTGCAGGTTCCTCCTCTGGTGGCCTGGCGGTGCACATTCAATGAGTACCATTACTTCAGTTCATTGCCGGTCATCGCTTGCAGGTTCCTCTTCTGGAGGTGGCCATTCACTGAGTACAATTACTTCAGTTCACGACCTGACATCACTTGCAGGTTCCTCCTCTGGTTGCCTGGAGGTGGCCATTCACTGAGTACCATTACTTCAGTTCATTGCCTGACATAACTTGCAGGTTCCTCCTCTGGTGGCCTGGAGTTGGCCATTCACTGAGGACCATTACATCAGTTCATTGCCTGTCATAACTTGCAGGTTCCTCCTCTGGTGGTCTGGCGGTACACATTCACTGAGTACCATTACTTCAGTTCATTGCCGGTCATCGTTTGCAGGTTCCTCTACTGGAGGTGGCCATTCACTGAGTACCATTACTTCTGTTCACGGCCTGACATCACTGGCAGGTTCCTCCTATGTTTGCCTGGAGGTGGCCATTCACTGAGTACCATTACTTCAGTTCACGGCCTGACATCACTGGCAGGTTCCTCCTCTGGTTGCCTGCAGGTGGCCATTCACTGAGTACCATTACTTCAGTTCATGGCCTGTCATCACTTGCAGGTTCCTCCTCTGGTGGCCTGGAGGTGGCCATTCGCTGAGTACCATTACTTCAGTTCATGGTCTATCATAACTTGCAGGTTCCTCTTCTGGAGGTCTGGAGGTGGCCATTCACTGAGTACCATTACTTCGGTTCACGGCCTGTCATCACTTGCAGGTTCCTCCTCTGGTGGCCTGGAGGTGGCCATTCACTGAGTACCATTACTTCAGTTCATGGTCTGTCGTAACTTGCAGGTTCCTCTTCTTGAGGTCTGGAGGTGGCCATTCACTGAGTACCATTACTTAAGTTCATGGCCTGTCATCACTTGCAGGTTCCTCCTCTGGTGGCCTGGCGGTGGACATTCACTGAGTACCATTACTTCAGTTCATGGTCTGTCATAACTTGCAGGTTCCTCATCTGGAGGTGGACATTCACTGAGTACCATTACTACAGTTCATGGTCTGTCATAACTGGCAGGTTCCTCCTCTGGTGGCCTGGCAGTGGACTTTCACTGAGTACCATTATTTCAGTTCATGGTCTGTCATCACTTTCAGGTTCCTCCTCTGGTGGCCTGGCGGTGGACATTCACTGAGTACCATTACTTCAGTTCATTGCCTGTCATCACTTGCAGGCTCCTCCTTTGGTGGCCTGGAATAGGTCATTCACTGAGTACCATTTCTTCAGTTCATTGACTGTCACAACTTGCAGGTTCCTCCTCACGTGGCCTGGAGGTGGCCATTCACTGAGTACCATCACTTCAGTTCATGGTCTGTCATAACTTGCAGGTTCCTCTTCTGGAGGTCTGGTTGTGGCCATTCCCTGAGTACCATTACTTTAGTTCATGGCCTGTCATAACTTGCAGGTTCCTCCTCTGGTGGCCTGGAGGTGGCCATTCACTGAGTACCATAACTTCAGTTAACGGCCTGTCAGCACTTGCAGGTTCCTCCTCTGGTGGCCTGGAGGTGGCTATTCACTGAGTACCATTATTTCAGTTCATGGCCTGTCATCACTTGCAGGTTCCTCCTCTGGTGGCCTGGAGGTGGCCATTCACTGAGTACCATTACTTCAGTTCATGGTCTGTCATAACTTGCAGGTTCCTCTTCTGGAGGTCTGGAGGTGGCCATTCACTGAGTACCATTACTTCAGTTCACGGCCTGTCGTAAATTGCAGGTTCCTCCTCTGGTGGCCTGAAGGTGGCCATTCACTGAGTACCATTACTTCAGTTCATTGACTGTCACAACCTGCAGGTTCCTCCTCTGGTGGCCTGGCGTTGCACATTCACTGAGTACCATTACTTCAGTTTATTGCCGGTCATCGCTTGCAGGTTCCTCTTCTGGAGGTGGCCATTCACTGAGTATCATTATTTCTGTTCATTGCCTGTCATAACTTGCAGGTTCCTCCTCACGTGGCCTGGAGGTGGCCATTCACTGAGTACCATTACTTCAGTTCATGGTCTGTCATAACTTGCAGGTTCCTCGTCTGGAGGTGGACATTCACTGAGTACCATTACTTCAGTTCATGGTCTGTCATAACTTGCAGGTTCCTCCTCTGGTGGCCTGGCAGTGGACTTTCACAGAGTACCATTACTTCAGTTAATTGCCGGTCATCGCTTGCAGGTGCCTCTTCTGGTGGTGCACATTCACTGAGTACCATTACTTCAGTTCATGGTCTGTCGTAACTTGCAGGTTCCTCTTCTGGATGTCTGGTTGTGGCCATTCCCTGAGTACCATTACTTTAGTTCATGGCCTGTCGTAACTTGCAGGTTCCTCCTCTGGTGGCCTGGAGGTGGCCATTCACTGAGTACCATTATTTCAGTTAACAGCCTGTCAGCACTTGCAATTTCCTCCTCTGCTGCCCTGGAGGTGGCCATTCACTGAGTTCCATTAATGCAGTTCATGGGTTGTCATAACTTGCAGGTTCCTCTTCTGGAGGTCTGGAGGTGGCCATTCACTGAGTACCATTACTTCAGTTCATGGCCTGTCGTAACATGCAGGTTCCTCCTCTGGTGGCCTGAAGGTGGCCATTCACTGAGTACCATTACTTCAGTTCACGGCCTGTCATCACTTGCAGGTTCCTCCTCTGGTGGCCTGGAGGTTGCCATTCACTGAGTACCATTACTTCAGTTCACGGCCTGTCATCACCTGCAGGTTCCTCCTCTGGTGGCCTGGAGGTGGCCATTCACTGAGTACCATTACTTCAGTTCATGGTCTGTCATAACTTTCAGGTTCCTCCTCTGGTGGCCTGGGGGTGGACGTTCATTGAGTACCATTACTTCAGTTCATTGCCTGTCATCACTTGCAGGTTCCTCCTTTGGTGGCCTGGAATAGGTCATTTACTGAGTACCATTACTTCAGTTCATTGCCTGTCATAACTTGCAGGTTCCTCCTCTGGTGGCCTGGCGGTGCACATTCACTGAGTACCATTACTTCAGTTCATTGCCGGTCGTCGCTTGCAGGTTCCTCTTCTGGAGGTGGCCATTCACTGAGTACCATTACTTCAGTTCACGACCTGGCATCACTTGCAGGTTCCTCCTCTGGTTGCCTGGAGGTGGCCATTCACTGAGTACCATTACTTTAGTTCACGGCCTGACATCACTGGCAGGTTCCTCCTCTGGTGGCCTGGAGGTGGCCATTCCCTGAGTACCATTACTTCAGTTCATTGCCTGACATAACTTGCAGGTTCCTCCTCTGGTGGCCTGGAGGTGGCCATTCACTGAGGACCATTACATCAGTTCATTGCCTGTCATAACTTGCAGGTTCCTCCTCTGGTGGTCTGGCGGTGCACATTCACTGAGTACCATTACTTCAGTTCATTGCCGGTCATCGCTTGCAGGTTCCTCTTCTGGAGGTGGCCATTCACTAAGTACCATTAATTCAGTTCACGGCCTGACATCACTGGCAGGTTCCTCCTCTTCTTGCCTGGAGATGGCCATTCACTGAGTACCATTACTTCAGTTCATTGCCTGTCATCACTTGCAGGCTCCTCCTTTGGTGGCCTGGAATAGGTCATTTACTGAGTACCATTACTTCAGTTCATTGACTGTCACAACTTGCAGGTTCCTCCTCACGTGGCCTGGAGGTGGCCATTCACTGAGTACCATCACTTCAGTTCATGGTCTGTCGTAACTTGCAGGTTCCTCTTCTGGAGGTCTGGTTGTGGCCATTCCCTGAGTACCATTACTTTAGTTCATGGCCTGTCGTAACTTGCAGGTTCCTCCTCTGGTGGCCTGGAGGTGGCCATTCACTGAGTACCATTACTTCAGTTAACGGCCTGTCAGCACTTGCAGGTTCCTCCTCTGGTGGCCTGGAGGTGGCCATTCACTGAGTACCATTACTTCAGTTCATTGCCGGTCATCGTTTGCAGGTTCCTCTTCTGGAGGTGGCCATTCACTGAGTACCATTACTTCTGTTCACGGTCTGACATCACTGGCAGGTTCCTCCTATGTTTGCCTGGAGGTGGCCATTCACTGAGTACCATTACTTCAGTTCACGGCCTGACATCACTGGCAGGTTCCTCCTCTGGTTGCCTGGAGGTGGCCATTCACTGAGTACCATTACTTCAGTTCACGGCCTGTCATCACTTGCAGGTTCCTCCTCTGGTGGCCTGGAGGTGGCCATTCGCTGAGTACCATTACTTCAGTTCATGGTCTGTCATAACTTGCAGGTTCCTCTTCTGGAGGTCTGGAGGTGGCCATTCACTGAGTACCATTACTTCGGTTCACGGCCTGTCATCACTTGCAGGTTCCTCCTCTGGTGGCCTGGAGGTGGCCATTCACTGAGTACCATTACTTCAGTTCATGGTCTGTCGTAACTTGCAGGTTCCTCTTCTTGAGGTCTGGAGGTGGCCATTCACTGAGTACCATTACTTAAGTTCATGGCCTGTCATCACTTGCAGGTTCCTCCTCTGGTGGCCTGGCGGTGGACATTCACTGAGTACCATTACTTCAGTTCATGGTCTGTCATAACTTGCAGGTTCCTCGTCTGGAGGTGGACATTCACTGAGTACCATTACTACAGTTCATGGTCTGTCATAACTGGCAGGTTCCTCCTCTGGTGGCCTGGCAGTGGACTTTCACTGAGTACCATTATTTCAGTTCATGGTCTGTCATCACTTTCAGGTTCCTCCTCTGGTGGCCTGGCGGTGGACATTCACTGAGTACCATTACTTCAGTTCATTGCCTGTCATCACTTGCAGGCTCCTCCTTTGGTGGCCTGGAATAGGTCATTCACTGAGTACCATTTCTTCAGTTCATTGACTGTCACAACTTGCAGGTTCCTCCTCACGTGGCCTGGAGGTGGCCATTCACTGAGTACCATCACTTCAGTTCATGGTCTGTCGTAACTTGCAGGTTCCTCTTCTGGAGGTCTGGTTGTGGCCATTCCCTGAGTACCATTACTTTAGTTCATGGCCTGTCGTAACTTGCAGGTTCCTCCTCTGGTGGCCTGGAGGTGGCCATTCACTGAGTACCATAACTTCAGTTAACGGCCTGTCAGCACTTGCAGGTTCCTCCTCTGGTGGCCTGGAGGTGGCTATTCACTGAGTACCATTATTTCAGTTCATGGCCTGTCATCACTTGCAGGTTCCTCCTCTGGTGGCCTGGAGGTGGCCATTCACTGAGTACCATTACTTCAGTTCACGGCCTGTCGTAAATTGCAGGTTCCTCCTCTGGTGGCCTGAAGGTGGCCATTCACTGAGTACCATTACTTCAGTTCCTTGACTGTCACAACCTGCAGGTTCCTCCTCTGGTGGCCTGGCGTTGCACATTCACTGAGTACCATTACTTCAGTTTATTGCCGGTCATCGCTTGCAGGTTCCTCTTCTGGAGGTGGCCATTCACTGAGTATCATTATTTCTGTTCATTGCCTGTCATAACTTGCAGGTTCCTCCTCACGTGGCCTGGAGGTGGCCATTCACTGAGTACCATTACTTCAGTTCATGGTCTGTCATAACTTGCAGGTTCCTCGTCTGGAGGTGGACATTCACTGAGTACCATTACTTCAGTTCATGGTCTGTCATAACTTGCAGGTTCCTCCTCTGGTGGCCTGGCAGTGGACTTTCACAGAGTACCATTACTTCAGTTTATTGCCGGTCATCGCTTGCAGGTGCCTCTTCTGGTGGTGCACATTCACTGAGTACCATTACTTCAGTTCATGGTCTGTCGTAACTTGCAGGTTCCTCTTCTGGAGGTCTGGTTGTGGCCATTCCCTGAGTACCATTACTTTAGTTCATGGCCTGTCGTAACTTGCAGGTTCCTCCTCTGGTGGCCTGGAGGTGGCCATTCACTGAGTACCATTATTTCAGTTAACAGCCTGTCAGCACTTGCAATTTCCTCCTCTGCTGCCCTGGAGGTGGCCATTCACTGAGTTCCATTAATGCAGTTCATGGGTTGTCATAACTTGCAGGTTCCTCTTCTGGAGGTCTGGAGGTGGCCATTCACTGAGTACCATTACTTCAGTTCATGGCCTGTTGTAACATGCAGGTTCCTCCTCTGGTGGCCTGAAGGTGGCCATTCACTGAGTACCATTACTTCAGTTCACGGCCTGTCATCACTTGCAGGTTCCTCCTCTGGTGGCCTGGAGGTTGCCATTCACTGAGTACCATTACTTCAGTTCACGGCCTGTCATCACCTGCAGGTTCCTCCTCTGGTGGCCTGGAGGTGGCCATTCACTGAGTACCATCACTTCAGTTCATGGTCTGTCGTAACTTGCAGGTTCCTCTTCTGGAGGTCTGGTTGTGGCCATTCCCTGAGTACCATTACTTTAGTTCATGGCCTGTCGTAACTTGCAGGTTCCTCCTCTGGTGGCCTGGAGGTGGCCATTCACTGAGTACCATTACTTCAGTTAACGGCCTGTCAGCACTTGCAGGTTCCTCCTCTGGTGGCCTGGAGGTGGCCATTCACTGAGTACCATTACTTCAGTTCATTGCCGGTCATCGTTTGCAGGTTCCTCTTCTGGAGGTGGCCATTCACTGAGTACCATTACTTCTGTTCACGGTCTGACATCACTGGCAGGTTCCTCCTATGTTTGCCTGGAGGTGGCCATTCACTGAGTACCATTACTTCAGTTCATTACCTGTCATAACTTGCAGGTTCCTCCTCTGGTGGCCTGGAGGTGGCCATTCCCTGAGTACCATTACTTCAGTTCATTGCCTGACATAACTTGCAGGTTCCTCCTCTGGTGGCCTGGAGGTGGCCATTCACTGAGGACCATTACATCAGTTCATTGCCTGTCATAACTTGCAGGTTCCTCCTCTGGTGGTCTGGCGGTGCACATTCACTGAGTACCATTACTTCAGTTCATTGCCGGTCATCGCTTGCAGGTTCCTCTTCTGGAGGTGGCCATTCACTAATTACCATTACTTCAGTTCATGGCCTGACATCACTGGCAGGTTCCTCCTCTGCTTGCCTGGAGGTGGCCATTCACTGAGTACCATTACTTCAGTTCACGGCCTGACATCACTGGCAGGTTCCTCCTCTGGTTGCCTGGAGGTGGCCATTCACTGAGTACCGTTACTTCAGTTCACGGCCTGTCATCACTTGCAGGTTCCTCCTCTGGTGGCCTGGCAGTGGACATTCACTGAGTACCATTACTTCAGTTCATGGTCTGTCATAACTTGCAGGTTTCTCCTCTGGTGGCCTGGCAGTGGACATTCACTGAGTACCATTACTTCAGTTCATGGTCTGTCATAACTTGCAGGTTCATCTGGTGGCCTGGAGGTGGCCATCACTGAATACCATTACTTCAGTTCACGGTCTGTCATCACTTGCAGGTTCCTCCTCTGGTGGCCGGCAGTGGACATTCACTGAGTACCATTACTTCAGTTTATTGCCTGTCATAACTTGCAGGTTCCTCCTCACGTGGCCTGGAGGTGGCCATTCACTGAGTACCATTACTTCAGTTCATGGTCTGTCGTAACTTCCAGGTTCCTCTTCTGGAGGTCTGGTTGTGGCCATTCCCTGAGTACCATTACTTTAGTTCATGGCCTGTCGTAACTTGCAGGTTCCTCCTCTGGTGGCCTGGAGGTGGCCATTCACTGAGTAACATTACTTCAGTTAACGGCCTGTCAGCACTTGCAGGTTCCTCCTCTGGTGCCCTGGAGGTGGCCATTCACTGAGTACCATTACTTCAGTTCATTGCCTGTCATAACTTGCAGGTTGCTTCTCTGGTGGCCTGGAGATGGACATTCACTAAGTACCATTATTTCAGTTCATGGCCTGTCGTCACTTGCAGTTTCCTCCTCTGGTGGCGTGGAGGTGGCCATTCACTGAGTAGCATTAATACAGTTCATGGGTTGTCATAACTTGCAGGTCCCTCTTCTGGAGGTCTGGAGGTGGCTATTCACTGAGTACCATTACTTCAGTTCATGGCCTGTCGTAACTTGCAGGTTATTCCTCTGTGGCCTGAAGGTGGCCATTCACTGAGTACCATTACTTCAGTTCACGGCCAGTCATCACTTGCAGGTTCCTCCTCTGGTGGCCTGGAGGTTGCCATTCACTGAGTACCATTACTTAAGTTCACGGCCTGTCATCACCTGCAGGTTCCTCCTCTGGTGGCCTGGAGGTGGCCTTTCACTGAGTACCATTACTTCAGTTCATGGTCTGTCATAACTTGCAGGTTCCTCGTCTGGAGGTGGACATTCACTGAGTACCATTACTTCAGTTCATGGTCTGTCATAACTTGCAGGTTCCTGCTCTGGTGTCCTGGCGGTGGACTTTCACTGAGTACCATTATTTCAGTTCATGGTCTGTCATAACTTGCAGGTTCCTGCTCTGGTGTCCTGGCGGTGGACTTTCACTGAGTACCATTATTTCAGTTCATGGTCTGTCATAACTTTCAGGTTCCTCCTCTGGTGTCCTGGCGGTGGATGTTCACTGAGTACCATTACTTCAGTTCATTGCCTGTCATCACTTAAAGGTTCCTCCTTTGGTGGCCTGGAATAGGTCATTCACTGAGTACCATTACTTCAGTTCATTGCCTGTCATAACTTGCAGGTTCCTCCTCTGGTGGCCTGGCGGTGCACATTCACTGAGTACCATTACTTCAGTTCATTGCCGGCCATCGCTTGCAGGTTCCTCTTCTGGAGGTGGCCATTCACTGAGTACCATTACTTCAGTTAACGGCCTGTCAGCACTTGCAGGTTCCTCCTCTGGTGGCCTGGCGGTGCACATTCACTGAGTACCATTACTTCAGTTCATTGCCGGTCGTCGCTTGCAGGTTCCTCTTCTGGAGGTGGCCATTCACTGTTTACCATTACTTCAGTTCACGACCTGGCATCACTTGCAGGTTCCTCCTCTGGTTGCCTGGAGGTGGCCATTCACTGAGTACCATTACTTCAGTTCATTACCTGTCATAACTTGCAGGTTCCTCCTCTGGTGGCCTGGAGGTGGCCATTCCCTGAGTACCATTACTTCAGTTCATTGCCTGACATAACTTGCAGGTTCCTCCTCTGGTGGCCTGGAGGTGGCCATTCACTGAGGACCATTACATCAGTTCATTGCCTGTCATAACTTGCAGGTTCCTCCTCTGGTGGTCTGGCGGTGCACATTCACTGAGTACCATTACTTCAGTTCATTGCCGGTCATCGCTTGCAGGTTCCTCTTCTGGAGGTGGCCATTCACTAAGTACCATCACTTCAGTTCACGGCCTGACATCACTGGCAGGTTCCTCCTCTGCTTGCCTGGAGGTGGCCATTCACTGAGTACCATTACTTTAGTTCACGGCCTGACATCACTGGCAGGTTCCTCCTCTGCTTGCCTAGAGGTGGCCATTCACTGAGTACCATTACTTCAGTTCATTGCCTGTCATCACTTGCAGGCTCCTCCTTTGGTGGCCTGGAATAGGTCATTCACTGAGTACCATTACTTCAGTTCATTGACTGTCACAACTTGCAGGTTCCTCCTCACGTGGCCTGGAGGTGGCCATTCACTGAGTACCATCACTTCAGTTCATGGTCTGTCGTAACTTGCAGGTTCCTCTTCTGGAGGTCTGGTTGTGGCCATTCCCTGAGTACCATTACTTTAGTTCATGGCCTGTCGTAACTTGCAGGTTCCTCCTCTGGTGGCCTGGAGGTGGCCATTCACTGAGTACCATTACTTCAGTTAACGGCCTGTCAGCACTTGCAGGTTCCTCCTCTGGTGGCCTGGAGGTGGCCATTCACTGAGTACCATTATTTCAGTTCATGGCCTGTCATCACTTGCAGGTTCCTCCTCTGGTGGCCTGGAGGTGGCCATTCACTGAGTACCATTACTTCAGTTCATGGTCTGTCATAATTTGCAGGTTCCTCTTTTGGAGTTCTGGAGGTGGCCATTCACTGAGTACCATTACTTCAGTTCACGGCCTGTCGTAAATTGCAGGTTCCTCCTCTGGTGGCCTGAAGGTGGCCATTCACTGAGTACCATTACTTCAGTTCACGGCCTGTCATCACTTGCAGGTTCCTCCTCTGGTGGCCTGGAGGTTGCCATTCACTGAGTACCATTACTTCAGTTCTTTGACTGTCACAACTTGCAGGTTCCTCCTCTGGTGGCCTGGCGGTGCACATTCACTGAGTACCATTACTTCAGTTTATTGCCGGTCATCGCTTGCAGGTTCCTCTTCTGGAGGTGGCCATTCACTGAGTATCATTATTTCTGTTCATTGCCTGTCATAACTTGCAGGTTCCTCCTCTGGTTGCCTGGAGGTGGCCATTCACTGAGTACCATTACTTCAGTTCATTAGCTGTCATAACTTGCAAGTTCCTCCTCTGGTGGCCTGGAGGTGGCCATTCACTGAGTACCATTACTTCAGTTCATTGCCTGACATAACTTGCAGGTTCCTCCACTGGTGGCCTGGAGGTGGCCATTCACTGAGGACCATTACATCAGTTCATTGCCTGTCATAACTTGCAGGTTCCTCCTCTGGTGGTCTGGCGGTGCACATTCACTGAGTACCATTACTTCAGTTCATTGCCGGTCATCGCTTGCAGGTTCCTCTTCTGGAGGTGGCCATTCACTAATTACCATTACTTCAGTTCACGGCCTGACATCACTGGCAGGTTCCTCCTCTGCTTGCCTGGAGGTGGCCATTCACTGAGTACCATTACTTCAGTTCACGGCCTGACATCACTGGCAGGTTCCTCCTCTGGTTGCCTGGAGGTGGCCATTCACTGAGTACCGTTACTTCAGTTCACGGCCTGTCATCACTTGCAGGTTCCTCCTCTGGTGGCCTGGCAGTGGACATTCACTGAGTACCATTACTTCAGTTCATGGTCTGTCATAACATGCAGGTTTCTCCTCTGGTGGCCTGGCAGTGGACATTCACTGAGTACCATTACTTCAGTTCATGGTCTGTCATAACTTGCAGGTTCATCTGGTGGCCTGGAGGTGGCCATCACTGAATACCATTACTTCAGTTCACGGTCTGTCATCACTTGCAGGTTCCTCCTCTGGTGGCCGGCAGTGGACATTCACTGAGTACCATTACTTCAGTTTATTGCCTGTCATAACTTGCAGGTTCCTCCTCACGTGGCCTGGAGGTGGCCATTCACTGAGTACCATTACTTCAGTTCATGGTCTGTCGTAACTTCCAGGTTCCTCTTCTGGAGGTCTGGTTGTGGCCATTCCCTGAGTACCATTACTTTAGTTCATGGCCTGTCGTAACTTGCAGGTTCCTCCTCTGGTGGCCTGGAGGTGGCCATTCACAGACTAACATTACTTCAGTTAACGGCCTGTCAGCACTTGCAGGTTCCTCCTCTGGTGCCCTGGAGGTGGCCATTCACTGAGTACCATTACTTCAGTTCATTGCCTGTCATAACTTGCAGGTTGCTTCTCTGGTGGCCTGGAGATGGACATTCACTAAGTACCATTATTTCAGTTCATGGCCTGTCGTCACTTGCAGTTTCCTCCTCTGGTGGCGTGGAGGTGGCCATTCACTGAGTAGCATTAATACAGTTCATGGGTTGTCATAACTTGCAGGTCCCTCTTCTGGAGGTCTGGAGGTGGCCATTCACTGAGTACCATTACTTCAGTTCATGGCCTGTCGTAACTTGCAGGTTATTCCTCTGTGGCCTGAAGGTGGCCATTCACTGAGTACCATTACTTCAGTTCACGGCCAGTCATCACTTGCAGGTTCCTCCTCTGGTGGCCTGGAGGTTGCCATTCACTGAGTACCATTACTTAAGTTCACGGCCTGTCATCACCTGCAGGTTCCTCCTCTGGTGGCCTGGAGGTGGCCTTTCACTGAGTACCATTACTTCAGTTCATGGTCTGTCATAACTTGCAGGTTCCTCGTCTGGAGGTGGACATTCACTGAGTACCATTACTTCAGTTCATGGTCTGTCATAACTTGCAGGTTCCTGCTCTGGTGTCCTGGCGGTGGACTTTCACTGAGTACCATTATTTCAGTTCATGGTCTGTCATAACTTTCAGGTTCCTCCTCTGGTGGCCTGGCGGTGGATGTTCACTGAGTACCATTACTTCAGTTCATTGCCTGTCATCACTTAAAGGTTCCTCCTTTGGTGGCCTGGAATAGGTCATTCACTGAGTACCATTACTTCAGTTCATTGCCTGTCATAACTTGCAGGTTCCTCCTCTGGTGGCCTGGCGGTGCACATTCACTGAGTACCATTACTTCAGTTCATTGCCGGCCATCGCTTGCAGGTTCCTCTTCTGGAGGTGGCCATTCACTGAGTACCATTACTTCAGTTAACGGCCTGTCAGCACTTGCAGGTTCCTCCTCTGGTGGCCTGGCGGTGCACATTCACTGAGTACCATTACTTCAGTTCATTGCCGGTCGTCGCTTGCAGGTTCCTCTTCTGGAGGTGGCCATTCACTGTTTACCATTACTTCAGTTCACGACCTGGCATCACTTGCAGGTTCCTCCTCTGGTTGCCTGGAGGTGGCCATTCACTGAGTACCATTACTTCAGTTCATTACCTGTCATAACTTGCAGGTTCCTCCTCTGGTGGCCTGGAGGTGGCCATTCCCTGAGTACCATTACTTCAGTTCATTGCCTGACATAACTTGCAGGTTCCTCCTCTGGTGGCCTGGAGGTGGCCATTCACTGAGGACCATTACATCAGTTCATTGCCTGTCATAACTTGCAGGTTCCTCCTCTGGTGGTCTGGCGGTGCACATTCACTGAGTACCATTACTTCAGTTCATTGCCGGTCATCGCTTGCAGGTTCCTCTTCTGGAGGTGGCCATTCACTAAGTACCATTACTTCAGTTCACGGCCTGACATCACTGGCAGGTTCCTCCTCTGCTTGCCTGGAGGTGGCCATTCACTGAGTACCATTACTTTAGTTCACGGCCTGACATCACTGGCAGGTTCCTCCTCTGCTTGCCTAGAGGTGGCCATTCACTGAGTACCATTACTTCAGTTCATTGCCTGTCATCACTTGCAGGCTCCTCCTTTGGTGGCCTGGAATAGGTCATTCACTGAGTACCATTACTTCAGTTCATTGACTGTCACAACTTGCAGGTTCCTCCTCACGTGGCCTGGAGGTGGCCATTCACTGAGTACCATCACTTCAGTTCATGGTCTGTCGTAACTTGCAGGTTCCTCTTCTGGAGGTCTGGTTGTGGCCATTCCCTGAGTACCATTACTTTAGTTCATGGCCTGTCGTAACTTGCAGGTTCCTCCTCTGGTGGCCTGGAGGTGGCCATTCACTGAGTACCATTACTTCAGTTAACGGCCTGTCAGCACTTGCAGGTTCCTCCTCTGGTGGCCTGGAGGTGGCCATTCACTGAGTACCATTATTTCAGTTCATGGCCTGTCATCACTTGCAGGTTCCTCCTCTGGTGGCCTGGAGGTGGCCATTCACTGAGTACCATTACTTCAGTTCATGGTCTGTCATAACTTGCAGGTTCCTCTTTTGGAGTTCTGGAGGTGGCCATTCACTGAGTACCATTACTTCAGTTCACGGCCTGTCGTAAATTGCAGGTTCCTCCTCTGGTGGCCTGAAGGTGGCCATTCACTGAGTACCATTACTTCAGTTCACGGCCTGTCATCACTAGCAGGTTCCTCCTCTGGTGGCCTGGAGGTTGCCATTCACTGAGTACCATTACTTCAGTTCTTTGACTGTCACAACTTGCAGGTTCCTCCTCTGGTGGCCTGGCGGTGCACATTCACTGAGTACCATTACTTCAGTTTATTGCCGGTCATCGCTTGCAGGTTCCTCTTCTGGAGGTGGCCATTCACTGAGTATCATTATTTCTGTTCATTGCCTGTCATAACTTGCAGGTTCCTCCTCACGTGGCCTGGAGGTGGCCATTCACTGAGTACCATTACCTCAGTTCATGGTCTGTCATAACTTGCAGGTTCCTCCTCACGTGGCCTGGCAGTGGACTTTCACAGAGTACCATTACTTCAGTTTATTGCCGGTCATCGCTTGCAGGTGCCTCTTCTGGTGGTGCACATTCACTGAGTACCATTACTTCAGTTCATGGTCTATCGTAACTTGCAGGTTCCTCTTCTGGAGGTCTGGTTGTGGCCATTCCCTGAGTATCATTACTTTAGTTCATGGCCTGTCGTAACTTGCAGGTTCCTCCTCTGGTGGCCTGGAGGTGGCCATTCACTGAGTACCAATGTTTCAGTTAACAGCCTGTCAGCACTTGCAATTTCCTCCTCTGGTGCCCTGGAGGTGGCCTTTCACTGAGTACCATTATTTCAGTTCATGGTCTGTCATAACTTTCAGGTTCCTCCTCTGGTGGCCTGGCGGTGGATGTTCACTGAGTACCATTACTTCAGTTCATTGCCTGTCATCACTTAAAGGTTCCTCCTTTGGTGGCCTGGAATAGGTCATTCACTGAGTACCATTACTTCAGTTCATTGCCTGTCATAACTTGCAGGTTCCTCCTCTGGTGGCCTGGCGGTGCACATTCACTGAGTACCATTACTTCAGTTCATTGCCGGCCATCGCTTGCAGGTTCCTCTTCTGGAGGTGGCCATTCACTGAGTACCATTACTTCAGTTAACGGCCTGTCAGCACTTGCAGGTTCCTCCTCTGGTGGCCTGGCGGTGCACATTCACTGAGTACCATTACTTCAGTTCATTGCCGGTCGTC